>NW_007138182.1:0-883 GCF_000164805.1 Carlito syrichta | reverse complement strand
AAGGCAATTAGTGTCTTTAGACACTAATAAGGCAAGTAGTATCATAAGACACTAATAAGTCAAGTAGTATCAGAGGACACTAATAAGGCAAGTAGTATCATAAGACACTAATAAGGCAAGTAGTATCATAAGACACTACTAAGGCAAGTAGTATCATAAGACACTAATACGGCTACTAGGATCAGGCGACCCTAATAAGACAAGTAGTATCATAAGACACTAATAAGGCAAGTAGTATCAGACGACACGAATAAGGCAAGTAGTATCAAAAGACACAATTAAAAATTGTAGTATCAGACGACACTAATAAGACAAGTAGTACCATAAGACACTAATAAGGCAAGTAGTTTTGTAAAACACTAATATTACAGGTAGTATCATAAGACACAAATAAGGCAAGTAGTATTAAATGACACTATTATGGAAAGTAGTATCATAAGACACTAATAAGGCATGTAGTATCATAAGGCACTAATAAGGCAAGTAGTATCATAAGACACGAATAAGGCAAGTAGTATCATAAGAAAGGAATAAGGCAAGTAGTATCATAAGACACTATTAACCCAAGTAGTATCAGATGCCACTTATATGGCAAGTAGTATCACAAGACACAAATAAGGTAATTAGTATCAGATGACACTAGCAAGGAATGTTGTGTCATAAAACATTAATAAGGCAAATAGTATCAGATGACACTAATAAGGCAAGTAGTATCATAAGAAATTAATAAGACAAGTAGTTTCAGATTACATAATAAGACAAGTAGTATCATAAGACACTAATAAGGCAAGTAGTATCATAAGACACTAATAAGGCAAGTAGTATCAGACGACACTAATTAGGCAAGTAGTATCAGACGACAATAATAAGGCAAGTAGTATCG
>NW_007138181.1:0-823 GCF_000164805.1 Carlito syrichta | reverse complement strand
CACATGCTGATAACATTTCCATGACCCCATCTTCGGGTCATGACTTAGAACAATTGTCAACAAATCAATGGATTCCTTGTCCACATCTGCCTCAGACTCAGTGAATTGGGGCATAGACACCTCCCAGCCATCAGGTTACATTTCCACATGCACATGATTGTGAGGATACTTAGACAGTTTGGAGAACCCTCTGATTAATTATTAGACCTGTGGACTAAATGCTATGATACTGGAAATCACCTGTCTCCACTTTCCCAAGACAAAATGCAGAGTTAAAATCAATAAAACATCGCTGAGATAATACATATATGTATGTATGTATGTATATATGGCAGAGATGAAGGTCACCCTCAAGATTTAAGGATCAAGGATTAAAGGTTGCCTCCAATTTCCAATGAATACACCAGCTTGGTATAGCTGAGATTCAGTGGATGTTGATCGATGAAACTAAACTACTGCAAATGTCATCAACTGTGGCCCCTTCTATAGTTGCTGTGCTAGATGGCTTATCTTTGCTCAAACAATTACACATGAACAGGACATGGCATGCAGTGCCCTTTTGCACAATGTGTTAGTTGCAAAATGCGTCATGAAGATGCATCAGCAACAGTTTGTGCTGACATGAAGGCAACTACAGCATCCACTCACCCTTGCTCTCTTATGCTCTCTCTAGATGTTTCTCTGTCTGCCTTCATATAGGTTGGTTGACTCTGCACTCAGAGTCATTAGGCTTTTCCTGAGCTCACCCATTAAGGAAACCTCTACTCCAGAGTGCCAATAATTTCTTGAAATCCCAAGTCACACTGACCACCCCAAATTCCTA
>NW_007138180.1:0-770 GCF_000164805.1 Carlito syrichta | reverse complement strand
AAGACAACAAAGAAATCCAGGAGTTAAAAATGTAAGTGTGGGCCTTAGGATTGTCAGGACACATGCTGGGTCAATGTGCCTGATGAGGCCAAACTGGACTGACACCATTCTTATAGCCACCAAGGTCAGTTGGTTCAGTAGGTGCTGTCCCTCCATGTTGCTGTCATTTTAAGAAGTCCTTCCATGGGATAGGCTTGTCATGAACACAAGGCAGGTCGTTAGGGCTGTTGAGGGGATGAGCTCTGGCCTTTTCCACTTCTGGAGGTCACACTATGTTTTAGCTCACACCGCCACATACCACTGACCTTAGGCTCCCAGACTCAGGCTCCCATCAGCTTCTTCCTCTTCTAAACTCAAATCTCTGCCTTCCTTGCCCTACAAGGACACTTATAATTTCATCAAGGTCCAGCTAGATCATGCAGGAAAATCTCCCAATGTAGTGTTTAATTTGATCACATTTGTAAAAACCCCTTTTCCAGTGAAAGAATCTTTCAGAGGTCTCAGGACAGTTCCCAGTCAGAAGTACTGATCATGTACCATCTTAATGTCCACCAGATTATGGGCAAACCCTCCCTTTCCCTGACCCATAGACTTGAGCATAGTAAATTTTGTCCCCTTACTCATAATTCCTCATCTCCCTCCAGCATTATTTAGCTCCCACTGCCTCTCCCCACCTATTTGAGCAGCCACTGAGCTGTTTGGAAAGGCAGTGACTTTAAACTAGAATTGATGTCACGTACCCTGTTCTATGCTCAA
Organism: Carlito syrichta; assembly: GCF_000164805.1. NCBI lineage: Eukaryota > Metazoa > Chordata > Mammalia > Primates > Tarsiidae > Carlito > Carlito syrichta. Next base: position 14 of record NW_007138180.1, on the reverse strand, counting down.
TGACCAGAATCACT
>NW_007138179.1:0-732 GCF_000164805.1 Carlito syrichta | reverse complement strand
CCTCTACCTTCCTTGCCCTACAAGGACACTTATAATTTCATCAAGGTCCAGCTATATCATGCAGGAAAATCTCCCAATGTAGTGTTTAATTTGATCACATTTGTAAAAACCCCTTTTCCAGTGAAAGAATCTTTCACAGGTCTCAGGATAGTTCCCAGTCAGAAGTACTGATCATGTACCATCTTAATGTCCACCAGATTATGGGCAAACCCTCCCTTTCCCTGACCCATAGACTTGAGCATAGCAAATTTTGTCCCCTTACTCATAATTTCTCATCTCCCTCCAGCATGATTTAGGCTCCCACTGCCTCTCCCCACCTGTTTGAGCAGCCACTGAGCTGTTTGGAAGGCAGTGACTTTAAACGAGAATTGATGTCACGTACCCTGTTCTATGCTCAATGACCAGAATCACTTTATGTTGTGTTCATATAAGGCCCAGAGACTTGGAAAGAACTCTTCAGAAGGGTGTTATCACAAATCTTGGAAGGAATCCTGTAGAAGAATTGTTATGATATATTTTTCAGATTCTTTTCTTTAAATGGATTTTTTTGGGTTAGATCCAAGGTGCAGGTTGTATTTTTGTTGCTCTTGCTGATTTCTGTTTTGTCATTTTGGTGCTTTTTTTTTTTATTGCTGTGGTTGTTTTTGAGAGTTTCTCTCTAGATCTTTTTGTTGTTGTTGTTAGTTCCAAATTCTGATTGTATTATTGGTGTTTTGGTGCTTTCCCCCTTTT
>NW_007138178.1:0-860 GCF_000164805.1 Carlito syrichta | reverse complement strand
TCTTGCTGATTTCTCTGTTTTGTCATTTTGGTGCTTTTTTTTTATTGGTGTGGTTGTTTTTGAGAGTTTCTCTCTAGATCTTTTTGTTGTTGTTGTTAGTTCCAAAGTTCTGATTGTATAATTGGTGTTGTGGTGCTTTCCCCCTTTTTGCCATTTTCTTGTGTTTTACAATATTTTTTGTTTGTATATTGGTATGGTTTCTTTTGAGAGTTTGTCTGTAAATTGATTTTTCCATTTGATACAAAATTCAGCTTGCATTGTCATTTCCATGAGATTTTCTCTGTTTTGCTATTTTCTTGTCACATATTAAATTTTGTTTTGTTATGTTTTGTTTTTGTATATTGGCATGGTCACTATTGAGAGTTTTTCTGTAAATCACTTGTCTGTTAGACCAAAGATCAGATTACTTGTCAACACTGTGGTGGATTCTTCTGTTTTGCTATTTTTATGTCATGATTTTTACGATTTTTGCTTGTTTCCTCATTGATGTGATTACTTTTGAGAGTTTCTCTCTAAATCAACTTTTTTGATAGTTCCAAAGGTCAGATTCTACAATTCTGTTAATTTTTCTCTGTTTAGAACTCCTTGTTTTTTGGTGTAATTGTTTTACACTGTTGCTCTCTGTGTAGCACACGCTGGAGTGGATTGATTTTAGTTTGCTATAGTCTCCAACTCCTGAGCTCAAGGGATTCTCTTGCCTCAGCCTCATTAAAATCTAGAAAGGCAGGAGCAAAATGACTACTCCTAGGTTTTTAAAATTTTAATTTTTTAAAAAATAAGTTATTTTGTTTTAATAACTTTAATATCTTTTTCACAACGATACTTTCCAAGGAATGACTTATTTCTCTTTTTTTATGTTT
>NW_007138177.1:0-802 GCF_000164805.1 Carlito syrichta | reverse complement strand
AAAAGGACTGAGTTCCTTTCTCGTGGGCCAAAGTCCTGTATGTGGTGAGAGATATTCCATTATTTAAAGAGGTCCGAGAGAGAGTTATCCATGACTTGGTGGTCTCTGATGCTCTTAGCAGGTGGAGGGTGCCCCAGGGAGATGGTTTTTGACCTTATATCACAGGCACAGTTTATTTTACCAAGAGTCTCCAAATACAAGTATTTTGTCAATAATTCTGGCTACTCTAAAGTGACAAGAAAGAACCTAGCTGAGTGGTTCACTGGTGTTTTTGCTGAAAGGTAGAATTGAGGACTTTCTACAACTACACAGTGCTGTACTCCCCATGTTTAGCAATGGGGGCTCAGGTGCTCTGTGTGAATGGGGGAGCATTCCTGGATACAGGGGGAGACTGAACTGACAGTCTTGGAATGAGAGAAGGTATCTACAATACTGGAATCAAAGGTTGGCTTGGATAACGATGGTGCAGAGTTACTGCTCACTAGAGCAGAGGGCACCAGAGGAGCAATGATAAGAAGTCTTGTCAAAACAGGGTACTAGGGAGACAGGTTCCCTGCTGTTGCCCATCAGGTGTTCTTAGTTTGGACTAATGGGCAGTTTTCCAATAAAATAGATGGTTCAGAGTTGAGTGGGAATGCAGAAAATAAATATAGGTGGGCAGATGCAAACTGATGACCTTTCAGGGTGCCACTGCACTGCACATGCATTTGGAATGGGAAAATGAGAGTGCAGTCATCCTGAAGTTGGTGGTGGATCTGAGAGTCATGGCCTTAGAAAATTGGAGTTTTATCAATGTAAATAA
>NW_007138176.1:0-3992 GCF_000164805.1 Carlito syrichta | reverse complement strand
CTCAGTGATTGGGGCATAGACACCTCCCAGCCATCAGGTTACATTTCCACATGCACATGATTGTGAGGATACTTAAACAGTTTGGAGAACCCTCTGATTAATTATTCGACCTGTGGACTAAATGCTATGATACTGGAAATCACCTGTCTCCACTTTCCCAAGACAAAATGCAGAGTTAAAATCAATAAAACATCGCTGAGATAATACATATATGTATGTATGTATGTATATATGGCAGAGATGAAGGTCACCCTCAAGATTTAAGGATCAAGGATTAAAGGTTGCCTCCAATTTCCAATGAATACACCAGCTTGGTATCGCTGAGATTCAGTGGATGTTGATCGATGAAACTAAACTACTGCAAATGTCATCAACTGTGGCCCCTTCTATAGTTGCTGTGCTAGATGGCTTATCTTTGCTCAAACAATTACACATGAACAGGACATGGCATGCAGTGCCCTTTTGCACAATGTGTTAGTTGCAAAATGCGTCATGAAGATGCATCAGCAACAGTTTGTGCTGACATGAGGGCAACTACAGCATCCACTCACCCTTCCTCTCTTATGCTCTCTCTAGATGTTTCTCTGTCTGCCTTCATATAGGTTGGTTGACTCTGCACTCAGAGTCATTAGGCTTTTCCTGAGCTCACCCATTAAGGAAACCTCTGCTCCAGAGTGCCAATAATTTCTTGAAATCCCAAGTCACACTGACCACCCCAAATTCCTACTCTAGCATGACAGTTTCTAATGCCCACTGACCTTCTCAGACCCCATTTTTCTGGTCACACTTCACTGCTCTCCTATACTTTTCACAGTGAACTTCGTAGTCAGTCTCTTGAGCATCTAGACAAGAACCAACAAATGTAGACATCCAAACAAGAGCACTCAGATGGAAGGTCCTAGTTCTCAATTTATCTAGTGTATGAATTTTGTGAAGAACACTCACACTGAATTTAAAGACAACAAAGAAATCCAAGGAGTTAAAAATGTAAGTGTGTGCCTTAAGATTGTCAGGACACATGCTGGGTCAATGTGCCTGATGAGGCCAAACTGGACTGACACCATTCTTATAGCCACCAAGGTCAGTTTGTTCAGTAGGTGCTGTCCCTCCATGTTGCTGTCATTTTAAGAAGTCCTTCCATGGGATGGGCTTGTCATGAACACAAGGCAGGTCATTAGGGCTGTTGAGGGGATGAGCTCTGGCCTTTTCCACTTCTGGAGGTCACACTATGTTTTAGCTCACACCCCCACATACCACTGACCTTAGGCTCCCAGACTCAGGCTCCCATCAGCTTCTTCCTCTTCTAAACTCAAATCTCTGCCTTCCTTGCCCTACAAGGACACTTATAATTTCATCAAGGTCCAGCTAGATCATGCAGGAAAATCTCCCAATGTAGTGTTTAATTTGATCACATTTGTAAAAACCCCTTTTCCAGTGAAAGAATCTTTCACAGGTCTCAGGATAGTTCCCAGTCAGAAGTACTGATCATGTACCATCTTAATGCCCACCAGATTATGGGCAAACCCTCCCTTTCCCTGACCCATAGACTTGAGCATAGTAAATTTTGTCCCCTTACTCATAATTTCTCATCTCCCTCCAGCATGATTTAGGCTCCCACTGCCTCTCCTCACCTGTTTGAGCAGCCACTGAGCTGTTTGGAAGGCAGTGACTTTAAACGAGAATTGATGTCACGTACCCTGTTCTATGCTCAATGACCAGAATCACTTTATGTTGTGTTCATATAAGGCCCAGAGACTTGGAAAGAACTCTTCAGAAGGGTGTTATCACAAATCTTGGAAGGAATCCTGCAGAAGAATTGTTATGATATATTTTTCAGATTCTTTTCTTTAAATGGATTTTTTTGGTTAGATCCAAGGTGCAGGTTGTATTTTTGTTGCTCTTGCTGATTTCTCTGTTTTGTCATTTTGGTGCTTTTTTTTTTATTGGTGTGGTTGTTTTTGAGAGTTTCTCTCTAGATCTTTTTGTTGTTGTTGTTAGTTCCAAATTCTGATTGTATTATTGGTGTTGTGGTGCTTTCCCCCTTTTTGCCATTTTCTTGTGTTTTACAATATTTTTTGTTTGTATATTGGTATGGTTTCTTTTGAGAGTTTGTCTGTAAATTGATTCTTCCATTTGATACAAAATTCAGCTTGCATTGTCATTTCCATGAGATTTTCTCTGTTTTGCCATTTTCTTGTCACATATTACATTTTGTTTTGTTATGTTTTGTTTTTGTATATTGGCATGGTCACTATTGAGAGTTTTTCTGTAAATCACTTGTCTGTTAGACCAAAGATCAGATTACTTGTCAACACTGTGGTGGATTCTTCTGTTTTGCTATTTTTATGTCATGATTTTTACGATTTTTGCTTGTTTCCTCATTGATGTGATTACTTTGAGAGTTTCTCTCTAAATCAACTTTTTTGATAGTTCCAAAGGTCAGATTCTACAATTGCTGTTAATTTTTCTCTGTTTAGAACTCCTTTGTTTTTTGGTGTAATTGTTTTACAGTGTTGCTTTCTTTGTAGCACACGCTGGAGTGGATTGATTTTAGTTTACTGTAGTCTCCAACTCCTGAGCTCAAGGGATTCTCTTGCCTCAGCCTCATTAAAATCTAGAAAGGCAGGAGCAAAATGACTACTCTAGGTTTTTAAAATTTTAATTTTTAAAAAAATAAGTTATTTTGTTTTAGTAACTTTAATATCTTTTTCACAATGATACTTTCCAAGGAATGACTTATTTCTCTTTTTTTATGTTTTCAGATTAAGAAGGAAAAAGTGTTTGTATACATCGCATATGGGAAAGATAGGGAGACATTGGGTCAAATCTGTAAAAGGAAGAGGAGCACCTCTAAACTACAGTGACCATCCTCTCATTCTCAAGACTAGAGAGATCTGGCCCAGATACTGGTTTTTCCAGATTCACAGTCAGGCCAGGGAAGGCCCATTTATGGTACATACAGGTCCTTCTACTCTCCGTGGTGTAGTGTCTCAATTACATTGTCTTCTAACTACTCTGATTTGCTCCATGGTCTCCCAGCACACACACTCTTGCAAACATAACTCTTGAGGTTTTAGGACTCTGATTTATACAATATGAGCAGATCAGTGTACCTTAAAAGGACTGAGTTCCTTTCTCGTGAGGCCAAAGTCCTGTATGTGGTGAGAGATATTCCCATTATTTAAAGAGGTCCGAGAGAGAGTTATCCATGACTTGGTGGCCTCTGATGCTCTTAGCAGGTGGAGGGTGCCCCAGGGAGATGGTTTTTGACCTTATATCACAGGCACAGTTTATTTTACCAAGAGTCTCCAAATACAAGTATTTTGTCAATAATTCTGGCTACTCTAAAGTGACAAGAAAGAACCTAGCTGAGTGGTTCACTGGTGTTTTTGCTGAAAGGTAGAATTGAGGACTTTCTACAACTACACAGTGCTGTACTCCCCATGTTTAGCAATGGGGGTTCAGGTGCTCTGTGTGAATGGGGGAGCATTCCTGGATACAGGGGGAGACTGAACTGACAGTCTTGGAATGAGAGAAGGTATCTACAATACTGGAATCAAAGGTTGGCTTGGATAACGATGGTGCAGAGTTACTGCTCACTAGAGCAGAGGGCACCAGAGGAGCAATGATAAGAAGTCTTGTCAAAACAGGGTACTAGGGAGACAGGTTCCCTGCTGTTGCCCATCAGGTGTTCTTAGTTTGGACTAATGGGCAGTTTTCCAATAAAATAGATGGTTCAGAGTTGAGTGGGAATGCAGAAAATAAATATAGGTGGGCAGATGCAAACTGATGACCTTTCAGGGTGCCACTGCACTGCACATGCATTTGGAATGGGAAAATGAGAGTGCAGTCATCCTGAAGTTGGTGGTGGATCTGAGAGTCATGGCCTTAGAAAATTGGAGTTTTATCAATGTAAATAACCCCAGGGTGCGAAATGGGCAATGAAATCAAGAGAGCAGATGTGTTAACAAAGATGATGAAATAATCCTGTG
>NW_007138175.1:0-800 GCF_000164805.1 Carlito syrichta | reverse complement strand
AGAGTTATCCATGACTTGGTGGTCTCTGATGCTCTTAGCAGGTGGAGGGTGCCCCAGGGAGATGGTTTTTGACTTATATCACAGGCACAGTTTATTTTACCAAGAGTCTCCAAATACAAAGTATTTTGTCAATAATTCTGGCTACTCTAAAGTGACAAGAAAAGAACCTAGCTGAGTGGTTCACTGGTGTTTTTGCTGAAAGGTAGAATTGAGGACTTTCTACAACTACACAGTGCTGTACTCCCCATGTTTAGCAATGGGGGCTCAGGTGCTCTGTGTGAATGGGGGAGCATTCCTGGATACAGGGGGAGACTGAACTGACAGTCTTGGAATGAGAGAAGGTATCTACAATACTGGAATCAAAGGTTGGCTTGGATAACGATGGTGCAGAGTTACTGCTCACTAGAGCAGAGGGCACCAGAGGAGCAATGATAAGAAGTCTTGTCAAAACAGGGTACTAGGGAGACAGGTTCCCTGCTGTTGCCCATCAGGTGTTCTTAGTTTGGACTAATGGGCAGTTTTCCAATAAAATAGATGGTTCAGAGTTGAGTGGGAATGCAGAAAATAAATATAGGTGGGCAGATGCAAACTGATGACCTTTCAGGGTGCCACTGCACTGCACATGCATTTGGAATGGGAAAATGAGAGTGCAGTCATCCTGAAGTTGGTGGTGGATCTGAGAGTCATGGCCTTGGAAAATTGGAGTTTTATCAATGTAAATAACCCCAGGGTGCGAAATGGGCAATGAAATCAAGAGAGCAGATGTGTTAACAAAGATGATGAAATAAATCCTGTGGCAT
>NW_007138174.1:0-8087 GCF_000164805.1 Carlito syrichta | reverse complement strand
CCCGGAATGTGAAAGCAACCTTGGAGGGACCCTGCACACTCCCACATCTTCCAGACTCTTCAACACCCTCCACCACTCCCACATGCTCCACTCCTCTGGGTTTGAAAACTTCAAGCCCCTCTCCCTTCCATTTACTTGATCCTCCTAAGCTCCAATTCTCCAAGTTCTTACAAGCCCTACTTTGTTCTTTTGCACACCTCAGGATTTGTCAGGGCTTCAGGCAGTCCGCGGAATTACAGGGACCTGAAATGAACCGGCTTGGCTACTCATTTTTTTTTTCCTAAACTGATTTTTCTTGATGGAAGTCTTTTGACGTCCATGTTCTCTAGGCCTTGATGCCTGCCATCTGCGACTTGTGTTTGCCAATCTTGGGGCTACACTTCCTCTCACACATCTTTCAGGCATTCTGGGCTCATGACCCCCTCCCTTTTCTACAGTCCAGGTTCCTACTCAGTCTGTGCTGAGGACTGTGTCATTTTTCTGACTGCCACATCTCCTTTGTTCTTGCTAACTGGCAAGTTTGGATGGAGGTCGCTTTTGAGGAAAGAGGTGAAGATTTGGCTCTTGCATGGAAGACCTCATGTGGTGCTAGACTGCCCACTGGGATGTCAGACTGGATGCCAAACTCTGTTAAACACTGACCCTGCTTCTGGAAGCCACAATACCCAGTCTCTAGTCAGCACCCCAAACCCACCTTGCATTCTTTTCCCAGCCTCGCATTCAAGAACTCTCATCTGCACAAGTTCCCTTTTTCTCTAGACAAGCTTCCTGCCTGTTCCTCCACTTAGACTTGGGAAGCAATTTTCCAAACACCCTCCTCTCCCTTCTCCTTCTTATGACTTCTTGGCCCCTGGGAATTTTAAATTTTCTATTATCGTTGTCTTTTGTGCTGCCACTTGTGGTGGCCCCATTATCTGATACTCCCTGACCTAACAGGTCCCTGAGAACCAGGATATTTGTGTATAGGTTTCCAACATTTTGTTCCCTAAACTCTAGATAGATACACACACACACACACACACACACACACACACACACACACACACACACACATTCCTCACAAACACACGACTGAAGGTCTGTTTGAATTTTGTCATTCTGGATTTAGTTGAAAGCTCCAAATATTGGACTCCTTGGGTCTGAGTTTGCCCACAGAGAGGTCTTCTGAGTTTTTGTGAACTAGGTAATAGGTCTGGGGCTCCTTCCTTCCCTTAATGCACTTGTTTTCTCACAGACTACACTTGGAGCTGAACTATCTCTTATATTCCCTTTTCCCAGCACTCCACATTTTCAAGTCCTCACTGTCCACTTCTACTTTTCCACACACCAATGATTCTCCTGCATTTCTCTAGAGAAATTTCCTTGAGACTGTCCATGCAGTTTGTTCACTGCTCAGATGTCCCTCTCTAAGCTGCTCATTTCCTCCTGCTACACTTCTTCATCTGCAAAAATTTACCATCATCTATAAGGCAGTCACCTGGCACAAATGGTTGCTCCCACTCTTTTCTGAGTACAGGAACAGCCAGGAACCCATTGGTACAAAGAGAAACAGGGGACTAATGTGGGGACCTAGGGCTGTGTTGTGTTCTCTAGAGCCTCCCTGGGATCAGGCTGATGCTGATGTCGAGCAAATCCTTGTCGTCATTAGTTTTACTGGACTACTTTGCCTAAGTATTCTCCTGTCCTCTCTCAGCACACCTCTGTCTTATGATCTTTTTCTGGGGAGTGTGACCCACAGATGGTACCAGCTACAGTTCTCAAAAGCCCAAAATATAGGTCATTTCTGGGGTTGAACAAATCCCCACAACATAGCAGTGAGGACTTAACTTCAGCTGGTAGGTGGAAGGAGGACAGGTTTCTGGGCACCTATCAGACATGAAAGAGCTGATATTTCAGCCACAGTGATGGGGCTGAACTACAGGTAATGTGTAGTAGATACATTATCTCTGGATTGACTACTGGGGAAAATGACAGCAACAGGACAATGGAGTTGGTTGGCTGTTGTTTTGGGCCACAGATTCATTGAAGAGTCAAAAGGACAGGCTCAGGTGTGTCACTCAACATCACAAAGCAGTGAGTGACAGTTGGAAGGGGGCATCATGACCTGCAGCAAAAGGTCTGATTGACCTGAAAACCAGGCTCATGTTGTAATGACAAAGAACCAAAAAATATCCAGGAGCCAGAGAAGGTGCACTCACCACAGCATGAGCATGCAGTGGAAGGTTTCCATTCAAGGCCTTCCTTGACCTGGTCATTTTTGTATCTCTAGTTTTGCTGGGTTTGATTTGTATCCAATTGGGGGCCAATGTGGGGCCCTAGAGCTTGTTGTGTTCTCCAGAATCTCCCTGGGATCTGGCTGAAGCTGGTGTCCAGTCAATCCTGGCCCCATTCAGTTTCATTGGAATGCCCTACCTAAGTTTTCCCCTGTCCTCTCTCAGTACACCTCTGCAGTCTGTGTCTTATGGTGATCTTATAGGGAATGTGACCCACAGATGGTACCAGTTACGGTTCTTGAAAGCCCTAAGTATAGGTCATTTCTAGGATTGGACAAATCCCCCCAACATAGCAGTGGACACTTAATCTCAGCTGGTAGGTGAAAAGACGACAGGTTTGGGGCACCTATCAGGTATGAAAGAGTTAATATTTCAGCTGCAGTTTTGGGGTTGAATTATAGGTTATGCATAGCAGGTGCATTGTCTCTGGATTGACTGCTGGGGAATATGACAGCAACAGGAGAATGGAGTGGGATTGCTGTTCTTATGGGCCATGGATTCATAAAGAGGTAAAACAACAGTCTCAGGTGTGTCACTCAACAACGGAGAGCAAAGAGTGAGAGTTGGAAGGCCCCTCATGACCTTCAGCCAATGATCAGATAGACCTGAGAACCAGGCTCATGATGTAATGACAAAGGGCCAAAAGATCCAGGAGCCAGAGGGGTGCACCCTCACCACAGGATAAGCAGGCAATGGAAGTTTCCCATTTGGGGCCCTCCTTGACCTGACCCTTTAAGTGTCTCTATTTTTGCTTTTTCTGATTTGTATCCAATTGCTCTCCTAAAATGGGATCCTAAATATAGGCTTCTGTGACTTCTGTGAGTCATGATAACAAAAGAAATGCCCTGAGAGAGTCATGAGAACTACATTTTCAGCAAGTTGCTCCAAAGCATGATTGTCCTAAGAACCCCAAATCTAATACTAGCATTGGATGAGAGTTTAGTCTTGTGACCAAATTTGCCCATAACCCATGAAGTCTAGGCTGACTCCAGGTCATCTTTTCTAGCTACTGGCTGTACTGACTTTGTGCTACAATAGATCAGTGAGTTAAAGGGTTCAAAAACTCACAGTGGGCATTGGAAAATGTATTACCTGTTGACAAGGATCTTAAGAATGCTGGTGATCCCTGCAGTGATGACCAGGGCACCAGCATCACTGAAATGACCCCATTTTCAGGCAATAATTCGCTGCTCATCTCTGGTTTCCACAGTGAATGTGGTGGTCACTTCTCTCAAGCATCCAGACTAGACCCAATGGGAGGAGGCATCCAAGCAAAACCACTCAAATGGAAGGTTCTAGTTCCCAATTTGCCTTGTATGGGGATTCTGTGTAGAACACACACTGATTTTTAAAGACAACAAAGAAAAGAGTAAAAACACAAAGCTGTGCCTTGAAAGGAATGTCAGAGCATGTACTATGTCAGTGTGCCTTCTGGATCCTTTCTGGGTTGACACCATTCTGACAGCCACCAGGGTAAGTTTGACCAGTGGTTGCCCCCACACAATGCTGTCATTTTAGGAAGTCCTTCCAGCAAAGTTAGTGCAGATCATGGGGTCACTGGGTCATTGTCTCCACACCCAAACCCTGAGCACCCTCCCCCTGGAAACCCCACTTCATCATCAGAACCATCAATGAGATTCAAAACTGAAAGACAAGAGGAAGAAAAAGGTCTGCACCTTGGTAGAGGCTGCCATTCTGGACCAGGCAGAGTTCTGCATTGCCCCGCCCAGCTCCACCCAGCTCCACCCAACCTCCAACTTGGGACCTAAGGCAATCTCATCTAAATGGGAGTGATAGAAGCACCTCTCCTATGCTTGATTAGACACAGATCAGATCTGACTGGTAGTCTTGACAGCAAGCCAGTGGAGTCCAGATCTGATCCACCTTCCTCTCACAGTAGGCTTGGGGCATCTGACTTAAGCTGTGAGCACATCATCCTGCACTGAGAGCCAGAGATCAGAGCTGAAAGGAGGTTGGACTTACAGGAATGAATTCAGAGTGAGCTTGGTTCCTTGTTTTTATTTTAAATTTTTTTTCTGTTTTAATTATTTTTGTCTTTTTTAATTTTAGTCTTTTTCTCTTTTTGTTTTTGATAGCTTTTTAATACTCATTTTGTTTCTGTTGTTTTACTGATATTTCTCTATTGCTTTTTATCTTTTTTGAAGTTAATGTCTACTCTACATTTTCTATGCACATGTGTTTATTTTTTACTCTCTAGACTTTCTATTGGTGTATGGGAAGAGTACATCAACAGGCAGGTTTTTGTTGAAGTGTGTGTTTGTATTATTATCTGTATGTTTTAGTTTTTTTTTTTACCCTTTTCTGCCTTTGTGTCTCTTTTCATTTATTAGTTGGTACATCTGTCTGTTTTCCCTCTTACTTTTCACTCTCTCCACCTTCCTCTTGCCCCCTCCTGCCTTTTTTCCATTACTTTCCCTTTTCTTGCCTCATTTTGCTTCCAGAGAGCAAACCTATACCCTCACTGCATAGACAGATTGCAAGGCAGTGGGAAGTGGGTTCCAGGGTGTCCATACACCTGTCAGTGGATACTGGGATCTGCAGATAGATTTTGAATCACAATTCCCTCATCAATTAAATCTCAAAACTGCAAAAAGTACAGCCTCCAACTCACAGTCCAACTTCTGAATTGAACAAAATCAGAGGATCCACATAAGGAAGAATAGGAGACTGAACAAACAGAAGTAAAATCAACCCCACCATCCCTGAACAAAAGAATTAAAGAAGAGGAAAAAAAGTGGAGGGAGGGGGAGGAAAATCTGCACAAATGAAAAAAAAGGAAGAAGAAGAATAGGGGTCTCACACAGATCCTTGGGAGTTCAGACTCTGAGAAAAACAGACTTCAGAATGCAAATGATGAAGAGCCCCCAGAATGACTGGTCTCAAACTACAAACCTGATATCATGACATTAATAAAGAGGACACAAAGAATTGAGGACAGACAAGAGGAAAATAGGAAGGAGTTGATAACTGAGACAGCAGCAGTAAAAAATACTAGAGTGAAATAAATAACAAACTGATAAGCATGGAAAGCAGAGTTAGCCAAGCAGAAGAAAGAATCTCAGAGCTTGAAGACCAAAATATAGAACTAGCCCAAACTGTCAAAAACATACAAATAAGCTTAAAAAGAACAAAACTTTCAAGAGACGAGCAATTATTTCAAAAGACTGAACATAAGAGTAATTGGACTCTCTGAGGCAGAAAGAGAGACAGAGACCACCCTGGAACAAACATTCCATAAAATTATTCAAGTAAACTTTCCTCATCTCATCAGTGATGTGACCAAGCACAAGAGAACAGAGAACCCTTGCAAGACAACAAATAAGAAGACCAACTCCTAGACACATAGTAATTCACCTAAACAAGTGGTATAAAAGAAAAAAATCCTAAAGGCAGTAAGAGAAAAGGTAAAAATACCTACCGGGAAAGACCAATTAGAATAGCAACAGATTTATCTACAGAAACACTTCAAGTTAGGATAGCTTGGAGTCCAATCTTCAAAGTTCTCAAAGATAAACAATTTCATCCAAGAATAACCTATCCAGTTAAGCTAAGTTTCATCATTGAGAGAAAATTGAAACCTTTCTGAGACATTCATTTTCTAAGAAATTATGCTGCCTCTAGACCACCTCTACAAGAAATATTTAAGAAAGTACTGAACACAGAAGAGAAAAAAGAATGACAACGTTCTTCACAAGAGTGCAGGAAAAAGATGGAAAACACACATGAATCAAACCAAAAACCAAAAGAAAGACAACAAAGAAACAGGAATAACAACTCTATAAGAACCACATGACAGAGATAAACTCTCACATTTCAATACTCTCACATTCCAATAATATTAGCCTGAATGTGAATGGACTAAATGCACCACTGAAAAGACACAGAATGGCAAAATGGATAAAACATCATGAGACCACAATATAGTGTCTCCAAGAGACCCATCTCAACAGAAAGGACACTCACAAACTCAAAGTAGGAGGATGGGAAACAAAATTTCGGGCAAATGGAACATGCACCTTCTCAGACCACAGTGGACTAAAAATGAATATCAACACCAACAAAGACATGGTTTGGGTTCCCCCCAAACCCACAAAGACATGGACACCAAACAGCATGATGCAAAGCAACTTCTTGGTCAACACGGAAATCAAAACAGAGATGAAAACGTTCCTGGAAAAAAATGAAAAAGAAGAAACATGCTACAAAACCATTGGGATGCCATGAAATCAGTAGTAAGAGGGGAATTCATATCACTACAAATACACATGAAGAAAATGGAAAGATCATGTTAACAGCCTAACAAGTCACCTAAGGAAGCTGGAAAAGCAAGACCACCAAAACCCTTACTTCAGCAGAAGAATCCAGATCACCAAATAAAAGTCCAAATCAGATATAGAAGACAAAAAGATAATATGAAAACTCAATGAAACAAAAAGCTGGTTCTTTGAAAGGATAAACAAGATTGATGATCCCCTAGCTAGACTGACCACGAAAAAGAGAGGAAAAGTCCAAATAACCTCAATCAGCATCACAAAAGATAAAATCACAATCTACCCTGAAGATATACACAGAATTATCAGAGGTTACTATGTATACTTGTATGGAAACAAGCTTGGAAACCAAAAGGAAATGGAGGATTTCTGACATCACACAACCTTCCCCGGTTAAAAAAAGAAGAAACCGAGACCATAAATAGACCAATAACAATCCAGGAAATTGACTATATCATAAGAAAACTACCTACAAAAAAAGCCCTGGACCAGATAGTTTTCCAGCAGAATTCTACAAAATATACAAGGAGGAACTGATACCAATCCTATTGAAAGTATTCCAGGCAATTGAGAAAGATGGAACTCTTCCCAAATCATTTTATGAAAATGACACTGCATAAATACCCAAGCCAGGTAAAGTTCCAACAAAGAAAGAGAGCTACAGGCAAATATCCTTGATGAACATAGATGCTAAAATTCTCAACAAGATCCTAGCAAACCGGATTCAGCAACATATCTCAAAAATCATCCACCACAACTAAGTAGACTTCATCCCTGGGATGTAAGGCTATTTCAACACCTGTAAGGCCTAAATGCAATTAAATACATCAACAGACATAAAAACAAAAAAATGCATGATTATGTCATTAGATGCAGAAAAATCTTTTGATAAAAACCAGCACCCCTTCTTGATAAAAACCCTCCAACATCTAGGCAGAGACAGAACATACCTCAAAATAGTAAGAGCCATCTACAAGAAACCCAAAGTGGGCATACTGCTAAAGAGACAGAAATTAGAATCATTTCCCCTGAAAACTGGAGCAAGACTAAGATGCCCACTCTCCCCCTCCTTTTCAACATAGTTTTGGAAGTTCTAGCTAGATCAATCAGAGAAGAAAAGGCAATCGGGGGTATCCAGTTAGGAAAAGAGGAAATCAAGTTGTCCCTCTTTGCAGATGACATGATTCTAAACCTTGAAAACCCAAAAGAATCTGTCAAATACCTCCTTGCACTGATAAAGGACTTCAGCAAAGTCTCAGGGTATAAAATAAATGTGAAAAAGACAATCACATTTCTTTTTTTTTTAATTTTAAACATATTTTTTATTTTAAAATTGTGGGGTACTGTTAAGGATTAGGTACACAAATATGCATCGTTCAGGTACCCTTGTTAATAAGGGGTGTCCCCCCATCCCCAGACAGATACTGACTACCATTAATACCACCACCCTTGCCCTCCCTGCTCCCCCCCATAGATTCCCACCATTGTAGATCCTTTTCTGATAGTATTACGATAGATGTTC
>NW_007138173.1:0-823 GCF_000164805.1 Carlito syrichta | reverse complement strand
CAATATGAAAAATGAATTTCATAAGTGTGGGAAATTATTATTTGGAAAGAGAAAAACTAGCCGGGCTCGGTGGCTCAACTGCAATCCCACGCTTTGGAGGCTGAGGTGAGTGGATTGCTGAGCCCGTGGGTTCGAGACCTGCCTGGGCAACTTGGCCAGACCTCATCTCTACAATAAATCAAAAATCAACCGGGCATGGTAGTGTGTGCCTGTAATTCTGGCTACTCGGAAGGCTGAGGCGGAAGGATCGCTGGAGCCCAGCAGGTTGAGGCTGTGGTGGCCGGGAGCGGCCACTGCACTCCAGTCTGGGCAACAGAGTGAAACTCCAACTCAAAAAATAAATAAATAAATAACATAAAAAAGAGAAAAACTGTATTTAAAAAATTACTGCAGACATTAATGTATTACTAATTATACATTATGTACCTTGCAATAAGCATCTGTGCTCTACTTGGGAAATATGAAAAGGATTGTGATCTATTTAACATAATGTGCTGATGCACTGTGCCAAATGAATTGCATGAATATGTACTGTGAACCTTTGCCAATGAAAAACTTGAATTTAAAAAATTGCTGTAGATATCATGGCTGAATTACAAATTGTGCATTCTGTGTCTATGATATGCATCTGAACTCTAGTCTAGAAATCTAAAAAAACTGTGATTAATTTATCATGAAAGGATGATACAACATGAAAAATCAATTGCATGTATATGGATAATGAGTATTTGCAAATAGAAAAATCAAATTTAAAAAATCATTGGAGAGATGACATCTGAATTATGAATTGTATCTTTTGTACTTCATGAAAAGCATCTGCACT
>NW_007138172.1:0-759 GCF_000164805.1 Carlito syrichta | reverse complement strand
TGAATAAATATATGATTGTTTGGTTTGCTAAACACACCATGGCCTGTGGTGTCCACAACCATGACACAACAATTTTCCTGACCAATAGCTTTCTCCCCACCAGATTGGTTTGCCCAACACAGACAAGTGTCTTGAAAAGGCAGGGAAAAAATCATACTTAACTGGAATGTAGTCTCATGGCTGCTTCTGGGGCAACTCCCTGTTCTTGTTGTGGTGAGGTGCTGGGCTGCTCTGGGAAGAGGGAAGGGCTGTCAATCTGGAGAGAAGCCCTGACATAGGGAGAAGAACTCCATGTTGTCTGAGATGCTAATTGCTAAATGTCTGTCGGTGCAGCAAAGGGTGTGATTCAGGGTGAAAATCTGGGGTGGAGTCCAAGGGTGTGTGAGAACCTCCTGCCTCAGTGGGAGAAGCTCCAGGGGGAAAAAGTGTAAACTGTGGGTGGCTGAGGGGGCATTTCACAATTAGAGAGGACTTCAACTGGCAAAAGAGTAAAAATGGCCTCCTTGAGAGATAAGGAAGGAAAAGAACTAGGCACCAGAATAGGTTTCCTAAGTGGGAGTCTTGAAGGAGCTAATTCTTGTGGGGACAGTTGAAAGGGGAATCTGCAGCCTGAGAGGAAGCCCTGGCCATGTGAAAGTGACCTTAGACAGTCCCTGAACACTCCACTTCTTCTGGGCCCTCCAACCCCCTCTGTCACACAGACATGCTCCTATCTTCTGGGTTTGAAATATTCAGGCCTTCATCATCACTCCCACTTTT
>NW_007138171.1:0-678 GCF_000164805.1 Carlito syrichta | reverse complement strand
TTTCTTTTTTTTTTTTTTTTTTGAGTGGAAGTCTCACTCTGTCGCCCAGACTGGAGTGCAGTGGCCGGTCCCGGTCACTGCAGCCTTGACCTGCTGGGCTCCGGCGATCCTTCTGCCTCAGCCTTCCGAGTAGCCAGAATTACAGGCATGTGCTACCATGCCCGGCTGATTTTTTTATTTATTTATTGTAGAGACGAGGTCTCCGCAAGTTGCCCAGGTGGGTCTTGAACCTGCAGGCTCAGGCAATCCACTCACCTCAAACTCCCAAAGGCGTGGGATTACAGGCTGAGCCACCAAGCCTGGCTGAGATGTGTTTCTTAAAGGTAGAGTGTTAGAAGCTGAAATGTTGTCAACACTTTTATCATAAAGTAAGTCACTGGACTAGCCAGATATTCGAGGAATGGAATGCTAATCCTAACAGGTGTGATGAATGGGGAGGGAGGAGAGAGAGTACAGAGGACTGGAGAGAGAAAAGATTTGGAATAAGGACTTCACTGAAGAAATCAGACCTTTATGAAGGGTCCTGGTGGCTAAAGACATCACAGTATGCCATTATAAAATGAAGAGGGATGAATGAAATAGCAACAACATAATGAGTGTGTGTGTGTGTGTGTGTGTGTGTGTGTGTGTGTGTGTGTGTGTGTGTATTTCATAACAATTGTTTGGTTGAAGAAATAG
>NW_007138170.1:0-1129 GCF_000164805.1 Carlito syrichta | reverse complement strand
TTGGTGTCTTATGGTACAACTTGCCTTCTTAAAGTCGACTGATGCTACTTGCCTTATTCGTGTCTTATGATACTAAATACCTTATTAGTGTCTTATGATACTACTTGTCTTATTAGTGTCATCTGAAACTACTTGCCTTATTAGTGTCTTATGATACTACTAGCCTTATTAATGTCTTATGATACTACTTCTCTTCTTTGGGTCGTCTGATACTGTTTGCCTTCTTAGTGTCGTCTGATATTACTTGCCTTATTACTGACCTATGACACTACTTGACTTATTAATGTCTTATGATACTACTTGCTTTATTAGTGTCGTCTGATATTACTTACCTTACTAGTGTCTTATGATACTACTTGTCTTATTATTGTCGCCTGATACTACTTGACTTATTAGTGTCGTCTGATACTAATTGCTGTAATACTGTCGTCTGATACTACTTCACTTATTAGTGTCGTCTGATACAACTTGCATTATTAAAGTCGTCTGATACTACTTGCGTTATTAGTGTACTCTGATACTACTTGCTTTATGAGTGTCGTCTAATACTAATTGCTTTATTATTGTCGTGTGATATTACTTGACTTATTAGTGTCTTATGATACTACTTACCTTTCTTCGTGTCTTATGATACTACATGCCTTATTCGTGTCGTCTCATACTACTTGCCTTATTCGTTTCTTATGATACTACTTACCTTATTCGTGTCTTATGATACTACTTACCTTAATTCGTGTTTTATGATACTAATGGCCTTATTCGTGTCTTATGATACTACTAGCCGTATTTCTGTCTTATGATACTACTTGCCTTAGTGTCTTATGATACTACTTGCCTTCATAGTGTCTTATGATACTTCTTGACGTATTGGTGTCTTATGATTCTACTTGCCTTATTCGTGTCTTAATATACTACTTGCTTTATTCGTGTCTTATGATAGTATTTGTCTTATTCGTGTCTTATGATACTACTTCCCTTATTTGTGTCTTATGATACTACTTGCAATATTAGTGTCTTATGGTACTACTTACCTTCTTAAAGTCATCTGATACTGCTTTATTTATTCGTGTCTTATGATATTACATGCCATATCGTGTCTTATGATACTACTTGCCTTATTAGTGTCGTG
>NW_007138169.1:0-800 GCF_000164805.1 Carlito syrichta | reverse complement strand
ATGGTACTACTTACCTTCTTAAAGTCATCTGATACTGCTTTATTATTCGTGTCTATGATATTACATGCCATATCGTGTCTTATGATACTACTTGCGTATTAGTGTCGTCTGATACTGCTTTCTTTCTTGGTGTCGTCTGATACTCTTTGCCTTCTTACTGTAGTCTGATACTACTTGCTTTCTTCGGGTCGTCTGATACTACTTGCCATCTTTGTGTCGTCTGTTACTACTTGCCTTCTTATTGTTGTCTGATACTATTTGACTTCTTAGTGTCGTCTGATATTACTTGCCTTATTAGCATCCTATGATACTACTTACGTTATTAATGTCTTATGATACTACATGTTTTATGAGTGTCTTTTGATACTACTTGCCTTAATATTGTCTTATGATACTACTTGCCTTATTATTGTCGCCTGATACTACTTGTCTAATTACTGTCCTGTGATACTACTTGTGTTAGTGTCGTCTGATACTACATCACTTATTAGTGTCGTGTGATACTACTTGCATTATTAATGTCGTCTGACACTATTTAACTTATTAGTGTTTTCTGATACTACTTGATTTTTAGTGTCGTCTAATACTACTTGTCTTATTAGTGTCGTCTGATATTCCTTGACTTATTAGTGTGTTATGATTCTACATGCTTTATTAGTGTCTTATGATACTACTTGCCTTATTAGTGTCATCTTATACTACTTGCCTTATTCGTGTCTGATGATACTACTTGCCTTATTAGTGTCTTATGATACTACTTGCTTATTCATGTCTTTTGATACTAGTCGCATTATTCGTGT
>NW_007138168.1:0-1932 GCF_000164805.1 Carlito syrichta | reverse complement strand
CGTCTTATGATACTACTTGCCTTATTAGTGTCTTATGGTACTACTTGCCTTTTTAAAGTAGTATGATACTACTTGTCTTATTCTGTCTGATGATACTACTTGCCTTATTAGTGTCTTATGATACTACTTGCCTTATTCATGTCTTTTGATACTATTCGCATTATTCGTGTCTTATAATACTACTTGCCTTATTCATGTCTTTTGATACTATTCGCATTATTCGTTTCTTATAATACTACTTGCCTTATTCGTGTCTTATGATACTACTTGTCTTATTCGTGTCTTATGATTCTACTTGCCTTATTCGTGTCTTATGATACTTCTTGCCTTATTAGTGTCTTATGGTACTACTTGCCTTTTTAAAGTAGCATGATACTCCTTGCCTTACAAGTGTCTTATGATACTACTTGCCTTATTAGTGTCTTATTATACTACTTGTCTTATTAGTGTCGTCTGATACTACTTGCCGTTTTAGTGTCATCTGATATTACTTGAGTTATTAGTGTCGTCTGATACTACTTGCATTATTAGTGTCATCTGATACTACCTTCCTCATTAGTATCATCTTATACTTCTTGATTTATTAGTGTCGCTTGATATTACTTGCCTTTTTATTGTCGTCTGATAGTACCTTCCTCATTTGTATTGTCTTATACTACTTGTCTTATAGAGTGGTCTGATACTACTAGCCTTATTAGTGTCGTCTGATTCTACTTGCCTTATTATTGTCGTCTGATACTACTTGCTTTATTATTCTCTTATGAAACTACTTACCTTATTAGCGTCTTAAGATATTACTTGCCTTTTTAGTGTCTTATGAAACTACTTGCCTTATTAGATTCTTAAGATATTACTTGCCTTATTCGTGTCTTATGATACTGCTTGCCTTATTCATGTCTTATGATACTACTTGCCTTATTAGTGTCCTCTGATACTACTTGCCTTATTCGTGTCTTATGATACTACTTGCCTTATTCGAGTCTTATGATACTACTTGCCTTATTCGTTTCTTATGATACTAATTTCCTTGGTCAAATCTTATGATTCTACCTTCCTTATTCATGTCTTATGATACTACTTGCCTTTTACGTGTCTTATGATACTACTTGTCTTATTAGTGTCTTTTGATACTACTTGCCATATTGGTGTCTTATGTTACCACTTGCCTTATTAGTGTCTTATGAGACTGCTTGGCTTCTTAGTGTCTTATGATAGTACTTCTTGTGTTATTAATGTTGTCTGTTACTACTTGCCTTATTCGTTTCTTATGATATTACTTTCCATATTCGTGTCTTCTGATACTACTTGCCTTATTGGTGTCTTATGGTACAACTTGCCTTCTTAAAGTCGACTGATGCTACTTGCCTTATTCGTGTCTTATGATACTAAATACCTTATTAGTGTCTTATGATACTACTTGTCTTATTAGTGTCATCTGAAACTACTTGCCTTATTAGTGTCTTATGATACTACTAGCCTTATTAATGTCTTATGATACTACTTGCCTTCTTTGGGTCGTCTGATACAATTTGCCTTCTTAGTGTCGTCTGATATTACTTGCCTTGTTAGTGACCTATGACACTACTTGACTTATTAATGTCTTATGATACTACTTGCTTTATTAGTGTCGTCTGATACTACTTACCTTACTAGTGTCTTATGATACTACTTGTCTTATTATTGTCGCCTGATACTACTTGACTTATTAGTGTCGTCTGATACTACTTGCTGTAATACTGTCGTCTGATACTACTTCACTTATTAGTGTCATCTGATACAACTTGCATTATTAAAGTCGTCTGATACTACTTGCGTTATTAGTGTACTCTGATACTACTTGCTTTATGAGTGTCGTCTAATACTAATTGTTTTATTATTGTCGTGTGATATTACTTGACTTATTAGTGTTTTATGATACTACATGCCTTATTA
>NW_007138167.1:0-857 GCF_000164805.1 Carlito syrichta | reverse complement strand
TGTCTTATGATACTACTTGCCTTATTATGTCTTATTATACTACTTGCCTTATTAGTGTCGTCTGATACTACTTGCCGTTTTAGTGTCGTCTGATATTACTTGACTTATTAGTGTCGTCTGATACTACTTGCATTATTAGTGTCATCTGATACTACCTTCCTCATTAGTATCGTCTTATACTTCTTGATTTATTAGTGTCGCTTGATATTACTTGCCTTTTTATTGTCGTCTGATAGTACCTTCCTCATTAGTATTGTCTTATACTACTTGTCTTATAGAGTGGTCTGATACTACTAGTCTTATTAGTGTCGTCTGATACTACTTGCCTTATTATTGTCATCTGATACTACTTGCTTTATTAGTATCATCTAATACTGCTTGTCTTACTATTGTCGTCTGATATTACTTGCCTTATTAGTGTCTTATGATATTACTTGCCTTATTAGTGTCTCATGATACTACTTGCCTTATTACAGTCTTATGATACTAATTGACTTATTAGTGTCTTATGATACTACTTGCTTTATTAGTTTCATCTGATACTACTTGCCTTCATAGTGTCGTCTGATACTACTTGCCTTATTAATGTCTTATGATACTACTTGTCTTATTAGTGACTTATGATACTACTTGCCTTATTACAGTCTTATGATACTAATTGACTTATTAGTGTCTTATGATACTACTTGCTTTATTAGTTTCATCTGATACTACTTGCCTTCATAGTGTCGTCTGATACTACTTGCCTTATTAATGTCTTATGATACTACTTGTCTTATTAGTGACTTATGATACTACTTGCCTTATTAGCGTATTAAGATACTACTTGCCTTAATCGTGTCTTATGATACTACTTG
>NW_007138166.1:0-826 GCF_000164805.1 Carlito syrichta | reverse complement strand
CTTATTGGTGTCTTATGGTACAACTTGCCTTCTTAAAGTCGACTGATGCTACTTGCCTTATTCGTGTCTTATGATACTAAATACCTTATTAGTGTCTTATGATACTACTTGTCTTATTAGTGTCATCTGAAACTACTTGCCTTATTAGTGTCTTATGATACTACTAGCCTTATTAATGTCTTATGATACTACTTGCCTTCTTTGGGTCGTCTGATACAATTTGCCTTCTTAGTGTCGTCTGATATTACTTGCCTTGTTAGTGACCTATGACACTACTTGACTTATTAATGTCTTATGATACTACTTGCTTTATTAGTGTCGTCTGATATTACTTACCTTACTAGTGTCTTATGATACTACTTGTCTTATTATTGTCGCCTGATACTACTTGACTTATTAGTGTCGTCTGATACTAATTGCTGTAATACTGTCGTCTGATACTACTTCACTTATTAGTGTCGTCTGATACAACTTGCATTATTAAAGTCGTCTGATACTACTTGCGTTATTAGTGTACTCTGATACTACTTGCTTTATGAGTGTCGTCTAATACTAATTGCTTTATTATTGTCGTGTGATATTACTTGACTTATTAGTGTCTTATGATACTACATGCCTTATTAGTGTCTTATGATATTACTTGCCTTATTAGTGTCATCTGATCCTATTTGCCTTATAATTGTTATCTGATACTTCTTGTCTTATTAGTGTTGTCTGATACTACTTCCCTTATTAGTGCTTTATGATACTACTTGCCTTATTAGTGTCGTCTAAACCTATTTATCTTATTAGTGTCCTATGATACTACCTCCTCTTTAGTGTCTTA
>NW_007138165.1:0-787 GCF_000164805.1 Carlito syrichta | reverse complement strand
TCTTATGATACTACTGTCTTATTAGTGTCATCTGAAACTACTTGCCTTATTAGTGTCTTATGATACTACTAGCCTTATTAATGTCTTATGATACTACTTGCCTTCTTTGGGTCGTCTGATACAATTTGCCTTCTTAGTGTTGTCTGATATTACTTGCCTTGTTAGTGACCTATGACACTACTTGACTTATTAATGTCTTATGATACTACTTGCTTTATTAGTGTCGTCTGATACTACTTACCTTACTAGTGTCTTATGATACTACTTGTCTTATTATTGTCGCCTGATACTACTTGACTTATTAGTGTCGTCTGATACTACTTGCTGTAATACTGTCGTCTGATACTACTTCACTTATTAGTGTCATCTGATACAACTTGCATTATTAAAGTCGTCTGATACTACTTGCGTTATTAGTGTACTCTGATACTACTTGCTTTATGAGTGTCGTCTAATACTAATTGTTTTATTATTGTCGTGTGATATTACTTGACTTATTAGTGTTTTATGATACTACATGCCTTATTAGTGTCTTATGATATTACTTGCCTTTTTAGTGTCATCTGATCCTACTTGCCTTATAATTGTTATCTGATACTTCTTGTCTTATTAGTGTTGTCTGATACTACTTCCCTTATTAGTGCTTTATGATACTACTTGCCTTATTAGTGTCATCTAAACCTATTTACCTTATTAGTGTCCTATGATACTACCTCCTCTTTAGTGTCTTATGATACTACTTGCCTAATTAGTGTCTTATGATACTACTTGCCTTATTAGAATCTTA
>NW_007138164.1:0-791 GCF_000164805.1 Carlito syrichta | reverse complement strand
CTCTGATACTACTTGACTTTTTAGTGTCACCTGATACTACTTGCTTTATTCGTGACGTCTAATACTACTTGCCGTATTAGTGTCGTCTGATATTATTTGACTTATTATTGTCTTATGATACTACTTGCCTTATTAGTGTCGTATGATACGTCATGCCTTATTAGTGTCATCTGATACTACTTGCCTTATTAGTGTCATCTGATCCTAATTGTCTTATTAATGTCATCTGAAACTACTTGCCTTATAAGTGTTGTCTGATACTACTTGCCTTATTAATGTCTTATGATACTACTTGACTTATTAGTGTCATTTGATACTACTTGACTTTTGGTGCCTTATGATACTACTTGCCTTATTAGTGTCGTCTGAAACTACTTTCCTTATTAGTGTCTTATGTTACTACTTCTGATATTTGTGTCTTATGATACTACTTGCCTTATTAGTGTCGTCTCATACTACTTGCCTTATTAGTGTCTTATAATACTACTTGCATTATTAGTGTCTTATGATACTTCTTGCCTTACTAATGTCTTCTGATTCTACTTGACTTATTAGTGTCTTATGATACTGCTTGACTTAGTGTCTTATGTTACTACTTGCCTTATTACTGTGTTATGATACTACTTGCCTTAGTAGTGTCATGTGATACTAATTGCCTTATTAGTGTCTTATAATACTACTTGCCTTATTAGGGTCTTATGATACTACTTACCTTATTAGTGTTGTCTGATACTGCTTACCTTATTAGTGTCATCTGATACTACTTGCCTTATTAGTGTCTTATGATCCTA
>NW_007138163.1:0-793 GCF_000164805.1 Carlito syrichta | reverse complement strand
TCGTAGTGTCGTCTGATACTACTTGTCTTCTTAGTGTCGTCTTATACTACTTGCCATCTTAGTGTCTTCTGATACTACTTGATTCTTAGTGTCGTCGATAATACTTGTCATCTTAGTGTTGTCTTATACTACTTGCCTTCTTACTGTAGTGTGATACTGCTTGCCATCTTAGTGTCATCTGAATCTACTTGCCTAATTAGTGTCATCTGATTCAACTTGACTTATTAGTGTCGCCTGATACTACTTGCCTTATTATTGTTGTCTGATATTATTTGACTTACTAGTGTCCTATGATACTACTTGACTTATTCGTGTCTTATGATACTACTTGCCTTATTAGTGTCGTCTTATACTACTTGCCTTATTATTGTCTTATGATACTACTTGCCTCTTTAGTGTCTTATGATACTACTTGCCTTATTCGTGTCTTATGATAGTATTTGCCTTATTAGTGTCGTCTGATACTACTTGCCTTATTCGTGTCTTATGACAGTACTTTGCTTATTAGTATCTTATGGTACTACTTGCCTTATTAGTGTCATCTGATACTACTTGCATTCCTAGTGTCGTCTGATACTACTTGTCTTCTTAGTGTCGTCTGATACTACTTGCCATCTTATTGTCATCTGATACTACTTGATTCTTAATGTCGTCTGATAATACTTGCCATCTTAGTGTTGTCTGATACTACTTCCCTTCTTACTGTCGTCTGATACTACTTGCCATCTTAGTGTCACCTGAATCTACTTGCATAATTAGTGTCATCTGATTCTACTTGACTTATTAGTGTCGG
>NW_007138162.1:1928-3656 GCF_000164805.1 Carlito syrichta | reverse complement strand
CCTGATAATCCTTGACCTATTAGTGTCGTCTGATACTACTTGACTTATTAGTGCCGTCTGATAGTACTTGCATTATTAGTGTCGTCTGATACCACTTGTTTTATTAGTGTCGTCTGATTCTACTTTTTTATTTTGTCATCTGATACTACTTGCCGTATTAGTGTCGTCTGTTACTACCTGCCATATAAGTGTTGTCTTATACTACTTGCCTTATTAGTGTCATCTGATACTACTTGCCTTATTAGTGTCATCTGATACTGCTTGCCTTAATAGTATCATGTGATATTACCTGCCTTATTAGTGTCGTCTGATACTAGTTTCCTTATTAGTGTCATCTGATACTACTTGGCTTATGAGTGTCGTCTGATACTACTTGCCTTATTACTGTCTTATGATACTACTTGCCTTATTAGTGCCGTCTGATTCTACTTGACTTTTTGTGTCTTATGATACTACTTGCCTTATTAGTATCTTATGATAATAATTGCCTTACTAGTGTCGTCTGATACTACTGGCCGTATTAGTGTCTTCTGATACTTCGTGCCTTATTAGGGTCTTATGATACTACATGCCTTATTATTGTCTTATGCTACTACTTGCCTTATTAGTGTCAAGTGATCCTACTTGTCTTATTAGTGTCATCTGATACTACTTGCCTTATTAGTGTCGTCTGATACTACTTGCTTTATTAATGTCTTATGATACTACTTGCCTTATTACTGTCGTCTGAAATTACTTGCCTTATTAGTGTCTTATGATACTACATTCCTTAATAGTGTCTTATGATACTACTTGCCTTATTAGTGTCTTATAATACTACTTGTCTTATTAGTGTCTTATTATACTACATACCTTAATAGTGTCTTATGATACTACTTGCCTTATTAGTGTCTTATAATACTACTTGCCTTCTTAGTGTTTTATGATACTACTTGCCTTATTAATGTCATCTGATTTTATTTTCCTTATTAGTGTCTTATGTTTCTACTTGCCTCATTAGTGTCTTGTGATACTACTTGCCTCATTCGTGTCTTATGATACTACTTTCCTTATTGAGGTCTTATGATACTACTTGCCATATTAGTGTCGTCTGACACTACTAGCCTTATTAGTGTCATCTGATACTACTTGCCTTATTAGTGTCTTATGATACTTCTTGCCATATTAGTGTCGTGTCGTCTGATACTACTAGCCTTATTAGTGTCATATGATACTACTTGCCTTATTAGTGTCTTATGATACTACTTGCCTTATTAGTGTCTTATGATTCTACATGTGTTATTAACGTCTTATGATATTTCTTGCCTGATTACTGTCTTATGATACGACTTGCCTTATTAGTATCTTATGATACTCCTTGACTTATTATTGTCATCTGATACTACTTACCTTAATCGCGCCTTATGATACTACGAGCCATATTAGTGTCATCTCATACTACTTGCCTTATTAGTGTCTTCAGCAGATACTACTTGCCTTATTAGTGTCTTATGATTCTACATGTGTTATTAACGTCTTATGATATTTCTTGCCTGATTACTGTCTTATGATACTACTTGCCTTATTAGTGTCTTATGATACTCCTTGACTTATTATTGTCATCTGATACTACTTACCTTAATCGCGCCTTATGATACTACGAGCCTTATTAGTGTCGTCTGAATCTACCTGCCTTATTAGTGTCTTAGGACACTACTTGCCTTTATTAGTTTCTAATGATACTACTTG
>NW_007138162.1:0-1635 GCF_000164805.1 Carlito syrichta | reverse complement strand
ACTACTTGCCCTTATTAGTGTCTTATAATCATACTTGCCTTATTAGTGTCTTATGCTACTTCTTGTCTTATTAGTGTCGTCTGATACTACTTGTCTTATTAGTGTCTTCTGATGCTACTTGACTTATTAGTGTCTTATGATACTTCTCGTCTTATTAATGTCTTAGGATACTACTTGCCTTCGTAGTGCCATCTGATACTACTTGCCTTATTTGTGTCTTATGATACCACTTATCTTAATCGTATCTTACGATACTACTTGCCTGATTATCGTCGTCTGATACCACCTGCCTTCTTAGTGTTGCCTGATACTACTTGCCTTCTTAGTGTCATCTGAAACTACTTGTTATATTAGTGTCATCTGATACTACTTGATTCTTAGTGTTGTTTGATACTACTTGCCATCTTAGTGTTGCTCTATACTACTTTCCTTCTTAGTGTCGTCTGATACTACTTTCCATCTTAAGGTCCTGTGAATCTAATTTCCTTTTTAGAGTCATCTGATAATACTTGCATTATTAGTGTCGTCTGATACTACTTGCCTTATTTTTGTCGTCTGATATTACTTTCCTTATTAGTGTCCTATGATACTACTTTACTTATTAGTGTTTTTTGTTACTACTTCCCTCATTAGTGTCGTCTGATACTACTTGCCTTATTAGTGTCTTATGATACTAGTTGCCATATTATTATTTCCTGATACTCTTTGACTTATTAATGTCGTCTGATACTACTTGCCGAATTAGTGTCGTCTGATACTACTTGACTTATTAGTGTCGTCTGATACTACTTGACTTATTAGTGTCTTGTGATACTATTTGCATTATTAGTGTCGTCTGATACTACTTGCCTTATTAGTGTCGTCTGATGCTACTTGCCTTATTTTGTCATCTCATACTATTGCCGTATTAGTGTCGTCTGTTACAACCTGACTTATTAGTGTCGTCTTATACTACTTGCCTTGTTATTGTCATCTGATACTACTTGCCTTGTTAGTGTCATCTGATACTCCTTGCCTTTTTAGTATCGTCTGATATTACCTGCCTTACTAGTGTCATCTGATATTACTTTCCTTTGTAGTGTCATCTGATACAATTTGCCTTATGAGTATCGTCTGATACTACTTGCCTTATTACTGTCATATGATACTACTTGTCTTATTAGTGTCGTCTGATTCTACTTGACTTATTAGTTTCTTATGATACTACTTGCCTTATTAGTGTATTATGATACTACTTGCCTTATTAGTGTCGTCTGATACTACTTGCCTTATTAGTGTCTTCTGATACTTCGTGCCTTATTAGTGTTATGATAGTATTTGCCTTATTATTGTCTTATGCTACTACTTGCCTTATTAGTTTCTTATGGTACTACGTGCCTTATTTTTGTCCTCTGATCCTACTTGCCTTATTAGTGTCATCTGATACTACTTGCCTTATTAGTGTCGTCTGGTACTACTTGACTTATTAGTGCCTTATGATACTTCTTGTCATATTAATGTCGTCTGAAATTACTTGCCTTATTAGTGTCTTATGGTACAACTTTCTCTTCTAATTGTCTTATGATACTACTTGCCTTATTCGTGTCTTATGATACTACTTGAATATTAGTCTCTATGGTACTACTTCTCTTATTA
>NW_007138161.1:0-462 GCF_000164805.1 Carlito syrichta | reverse complement strand
GATACTACTTGCCATATTAGTGCCGTCTGATCCTACTTGCCTTATTATTGCCATCTGATCCTACTTGCCTTATTATTGCCATCTGATACTACTTGCCTTATTAGTGCCGCCTGATACTACTTGCCTTCTTAGTGCCATCTAATACTATTGAATTTTTTGTGCCATCTGATACTATTTGCCTTCTTAGTGCTGTCTGATACTCCTTGCCTTGTTAGTACCGTCTGATACTACTTGCCATGATAGTGTCGTCTGATACTACTTGCCTTCTTAGTGTCTTCTGATACTACTTGCCTTCTTTCTGTCGTCTGATACTACTTGCCTTCTTTATGTCGTCTGATACTACTTGGCTTCTTAATGTTTTCTGATACTACTTGCCTTGTTAGTGCCGTGTGATAATACTTGCCTTATTAGTGCCGTCTGATACTACTTGTGTTGTTAGTGCCGTCTGATACTACTTTCGTG
>NW_007138160.1:0-925 GCF_000164805.1 Carlito syrichta | reverse complement strand
GGTTGCCAGCTGACTTAACTACCTGACTTACCCAGCTAGTTAGCTGGCTAGCCATGTGACTTAACTAACTGGCTACATATCTAGACAGCTGGCTAGCCAACTGACTTACTCAGCTGACTTAAGATAGCAAGCTGGCAAACCAGCTCACTTAATTAGCTAGATACCTACATAGCCTGCAGGCTAGCCAGTTGACTTAACTATCTAACTTGAATAGCTATCCTGCCGGCTAGCAAGCTGACATATCTAGCTGACTACCTGCCTAGCCAGCTGGCTAGACAGCTGATTAAATTAGGTGACTTAAACATCTAGCCAGGTGGCTAGCCAGCTGGCTAGCCAGTAGACTTAACATGCTGATATCACTAGCTAGCCAGGTAGCTATCTAGATGACTTAACTAATTGGCAGACCGCTACCTGACTTAACTAGTTGGCCGGTGAGTGAGCCAACAGGTGAGCTGACTTAACTAGTCAGGGGGGGACAGAGCCGACTGTTCAGGTGACTTAACAAGTCAGCAAGCGAGTGAAACGACTTGTAAACTGACTTAAGTAGTCAGCTGGCGAGTGAGTCAACTGTTCAGCTAGCTTAACTAATCTGCTGGTGAGTGAGCTGACTGGTCAGTTGACTTTTGTCAGTTGGCGATTGAGCCAACTGGTTAGAAGACTTAACTAGTAGGCCGGTGAGTGAGCAGACTGGTGAGCTGAATTAACTAGTTGGAGGCCGAGTGAGCTGATGGGTGAGATGCCTTAACTAGTCAGACATCGTGAGAGCCATTGGTGAGCTGAGTTAACTAGACGGCTGGCAAGCAAGCCGATTATTTAGCTGTCCTGTTGGCCTGTGAGCAAGCCGATGAGTTAGTTGAACTTTTGACTGGCGAGTCTGCCAAGTAGTTTGCTGATGAGTTGGCAGGTGAGTGAGCAGACTATTTAG
>NW_007138159.1:0-829 GCF_000164805.1 Carlito syrichta | reverse complement strand
CCACCTGACAACCTGGCTAACTTATCTAACTGGCTGAAGAGTTAGCTGATTTGCTAGCTGAATTAACTAGCTAACTGACTAAGTAGCTGACTTATCAAGATATCCAGTGGGCTAGCCAGTTGACTTAATTAGTTAGCTACCTACCTAGCCAGGGGGCTAGAGAGTTGACTTAAATATATGATGTAACAAGCTAGACAGCTGGCAGGCCAGCTGACTTAACTAGCTGGCTACCTTGCTAGTCAGATCGCTAGCCACTTGAATTAACTAGCGGACTTAACCAGCTAAGCAGCTGGCTAGCCAGCTGACTCAACTAGGTGACTTAACTCATCAGCGAGCTGGATAATCAGCTGACTTAACTAGCTAACATGACTAGATAGGCAGGTGCCTAGTCAGCTTACTTAACTAGCTAGCTACCTACATATCACCTTTGTTTTTCAGCTGATTTAGCTAGTTGACGTAAATAAGTAACCAGCTGGCTAGCCAGCAGACTTATCTAGCTAGCTATACTTTTAGGGAGCTGGCTAGCCAGCTGACTTAACTGCCTGACTTAACTAGCTAGGCTGCTGACTTAACTAGCTGAGTTACCTATGTAGCTACCTACCTAGCCAGATGACATAACTAGATGATTTAACTAGCTAGGTAAGTAGCTAGTTATCATTTAGCTACTTGATTTAACTATGTGACTTAACTAGCTAGCTCAGTTACATATCTAGCTGACTTAAGTAGCTAACTTCCTAGCAAGCCAGCTGACTTAAATAGCTGAAATACCTAGAGAGCCAGATGGCTGCCCATCTGACTTAACTAGCTTTTTTTCTAGCTAGCCAACTGG
>NW_007138158.1:0-699 GCF_000164805.1 Carlito syrichta | reverse complement strand
TAGCCAGCCAACTATCTAGTCAACTAGTTAAGTCAGCTAACTAGTCATCTAGGTAGTTAAGTCAGCTAGCAAGTCAGCTAACTGTTCAGCTAGCTAGTTAAGTCAGTTCTCTAGTCAGGTTGCTTATCAAATAATTAGATAAGTCAGCTAGCTAGTCAGGTAACTAATCAGCTAGATAATTAGTCAGCTAGCCAGTTATCAAGCCAGTTAGCTAGCTAGTTAAGTCAGCTTGCTAGACAGTTAGATAGCTTGTTTGCTAGCTAGTTATGTCAGCTAGATAGCCAGCTAGCTAGTCAGCTATCTAGTTAAGTCAGCTAGCAAACCAGCTAATCACTTGACTAATTAGTCAACTAGCAACTAGTCTTGCTGGTCAGCTAATGAGTGGGATCACTTGCTTTCCATTAGGTCAGCTAAATATTCGGCTCACTCACCTCCCAACCAGTCAGAAAACTTGTCGGCTTGCTCACCAGCCAACAGGTCAACTAACTTGTCGACTCGCTCGCAGGTCAACAGGTCAGCAAACTAGTCAGCTTGCTCACATGCTGATTAGTTAAGTCAGCTCACAGGTCAGCTCACTCACCAGCCGAATAGTTAAGGCAGATCACGTATCAGCTCAATCGCTGACCAACTAGTTAAGTCAGCTCATTTGGTCGGCTCACTCTCCAGCCAACTACTTATGTCTGACCAATTGGCTCACTC
>NW_007138157.1:0-805 GCF_000164805.1 Carlito syrichta | reverse complement strand
CCAGCTGTCTGACTAAGTAGTACGCTAATTAAGTCAGCTGGCTAGACAGTTGGCTAGCTAGTTAAGTCAGCAAGATAATTCAATTGGCTTCCCAGCTGGCTGGCTAGGCAGCTACCTAGTTGTCAGCTGGCTAGTTAGCTGGGTAGTTGAATTAACAAGCTTGGTATCTAGCTATCCAGCTGGCTATCCAACTAACTTAACTAGATGACTTAAATAGCTAGCAAGCTGGCACAACTACCTGACATAAATAGTTAACCAGCTGGCTACCCAGCTGACTTAACTAGCTCTCTACCTAGCTAGCTACCTTGCCAGTCAGCATACTTAACTAGCTCACTTAATTAGCTAGCCAGCTGGCAAGCCAGCTGACTTAAGAAGCTCACTACCTAGCTAGCCAGCTGACTTAACTAGTTGACTTAAATAGCTGGACTGCTTGCTAGACAGCTGAATTAACTAGTTTGCTATATAGCTAGCCAGCTGGCTACCTAGCTGACTTTAATAGGTGACTTAACTGCTAGCCAGCTTACTAGACAGCTGACTTAAGTTGCAAATCGCCTAGCTAGCCAGCTGTATATCCGGTTGCCTTAACTAGGTGGCTTAACCAGCTACACAGCAGGCTAGAGAGCTGACAACTATCTAGCAACTTAGCTATACAGTTGTCTAGCAAGTTGACTTAAATAGGTCGCTCATGTAGCTATCCAGCTGGCTAGCATGCTGACCTAACTGCCTAGCTACCTAGCTAGACAGATGGATAACCAGCTGAGTTAACTAGCTAGCTAACTATGTAGCCCGTTGGCTTGCCAGTTGA
>NW_007138156.1:0-915 GCF_000164805.1 Carlito syrichta | reverse complement strand
CTGACTTAACTAGCTATGTGGCTGACATAACTAACTGACTTATATAGCTAGCTTCCAAGCTAGCCAGCTGACTTAAGTAGCTGAAATAACTGGCTAGCCTGATGGATAGCCATTTGATTTTACTAGCTTTTTAACTAAATAACCAGCTGAATAGACAACTGACTTAACGAGCTGACTTAACAAGCTAGCCAGCTGGTATCCAGCTGACTTAACTAACTGAGTTAACCAGCTCGTCTGCTGGCTAGCCAGCTAAATTAACTACCTGGCTATCTATCTATCAAGCTGACTAGCCAACTGACTTACCAAGCTGACTTAAGCTAGCAAAGTGGCTAGCCAGCTCACTTAACTAGAGAGCTACCTACCTTGCCAGCAGGCTAGCCAACTGACTGAACTAACTGACTTGAACAGTTAGCCAGCCGGCTAGCAAGCTGACTTTTCTAGCTAGCTACCTACCTAGCCAGCTGTCTAGATAGCTGACTAAACTAGCTGACTTAACCAGCTCGCTAGTTGACTAGCCAGCTTACCTAACTAGAAGACATAACTAACTAGCCATGCAGCTATCTAGCTGACTTAACTAGCTAGGTACCTACCTTGCCAGTTGGCCAGCCAGCTGATTTAATTATCTGAATTAACTACTTTGCCAGCTGGCTAGCCAACTAACTTAACTACCTCGCTACCTAGCTAGACAGTTGGCAAGGCAGCTGATTTAGTTAGCTGAATTAACTAGTTAGCTACCTAGCAAGACAGCTGACTTAAATAGTTGTCTAACTAGCTAGCTACCTAGCTACCAGCTGATTTAAACAATTAGCTATCTAGCTACCTATCTAACAAACTGACTTAAATAGTTAGCTACGTAGATAGCAAGCCAACTTAACCAGCAAGCTAACTAGTTAGCTTACCCGGTATCTAACGTGC
>NW_007138155.1:0-825 GCF_000164805.1 Carlito syrichta | reverse complement strand
GTTGACTAGCCAGCTTACTTAACTAGAAGACATAACTATCTAGCCATGCAGCTATCTAGCTGACGTAACTAGCTAGGTACCTACCTTGCCAGTTGGCCAGCCAGCTGAATTAATTATCTGAATTAACTACTTTGCCAGCTGGCTAGCCAACTAACTTAACTACCTCACTACCTAGCTAGACAGTTGGCAAGGCAGCTGATTTAATTAGCTGAATTAACTAGTTAGCTGCCTAGCAAGACAGCCGACTTAAATAGTTGTCTAACTAGCTAGCTACCTAGCTACCAGCTGATTTAAAAAATTAGCTATCTAGCTACCTATCTAACAAACTGACTTAAATAGTTAGCTACGTAGATAGCAAGCTGACTTAACCAGCTAGCTAACTAGTTAGCTTACCCGGTATCTAACGTGCTAGCTTGCTGACTTAATCTTCTGACAACTCTTTAGCTAACGAGCTTCCTAGGTGACTCAAGCAGCTGACATAACTCATTAGCTAACTAGATAGCAAACTGACTCATCCAGCTGACTTAATTCGTTAACTAACTAGCTAGCTAGCCTACTCAACCAGCTGACTCAACACGTTTGCTAACTAGCAAGCTAGATGACTTAACCAGCTGACTTAACCACATAGTTAACTAGCTAATTACCTGACTCAACCTGTTGACATAACCTTTTAACTAACTAGCTAGCTAGCTGTCTTAACCCAGCTGAGTTAATTAGAAAGCTGACTTAGCTGAATTAGGTAGGTGACTTAACTACTTAGTAGCTGATTAAACTGGCCAACTTAACTAGTTAGCTAGCTGACTTAATACCTGAATTAAATAGCTA
>NW_007138154.1:0-885 GCF_000164805.1 Carlito syrichta | reverse complement strand
CATGTTATTCCAAAGGACCTTATTGCTGTAAGCTTCTTACAAGATTGTTAGGTCAAGTACTGCTATTTATTATTATCTGCATTTTAGTTATAAATAAATATTCAGGGTCACAAAACTCGTAAGTGGCAGTACTGGGAATGAAATACAAAATATCTGCCTCCAAACTCAGTGTTCTTTCCACCACAGTATCATCCAATTATCTATCCAGTTATCCCTCCCTCCATCCATTCTTCTTTACTTTCTTTTATCATATTTATTAATCTATTCATCTGTACACTTATTCAAAAACACTAAAAGAGCTACTTTTATGTGACAAACAATGTTTTGGGTTCTGAAGATAAAAAATGTAACCTTGGTATTTAGCTTTCCTCAGGCTTTGAGAGCAAATGAGGTACAATGGGTGGGATGTTTGTTTCCACAAATCTCTTGTTGAAATCTGATCCTCAGTGTCGGAAGTAGAGATTGGTGGGAGGTGTCTGGGTCATGGGGGCAAATCTCTCATGAATGACTTGGTGTCAACTTTGTAGTAATGAGTGAGTTGTCACTCTATTGGTTCCTGCAATAACTGGTTGTTAAAAATGAGCCTGGAACTGACCTCCTTTCTCACCAACTTGGCACACTCCCACTCCCCTCCTCCTTCCTCCATGAGTGGAAGTGACTCGAGGCCTTTACCAGAAGCAGACCTGTCGCCATACATCTTGTACAGCCTGCAGAACTGCGAGTCAAGTAAATCTCTTCACTTCATAAATTCCCCAGCCTCCAGCATTTCTTTATAGCAACACAAACGGACTAAGACACGAGGTCACACTAGAATTTATATCTGTATAGGGTTCTCCAGAGAACCAGAATCTATAGGGTGTGTGTGTGTGTATGTGTGTGTGTGTG
>NW_007138153.1:0-825 GCF_000164805.1 Carlito syrichta | reverse complement strand
TAGGCAGCAAGACCTCATCTCTACAATATATCAAAAAATCAGCTGGCATGATAGCTCATGCCTGTATTTCTGGCTATTCGGAAGGCTGAAGTGGAAGGATCCCCGGAGCCCAGCAGGTCGAGGCTGCAGGGGCCGGGAGTGGCTACTGCACCCCCAGTCAGGGTGACAGAGTGAGATTCCAACCCCCCAAAAAAAAGAAAAAGAAAAAGAAGAAATCTGTTTTACACGGTTCCTCTATCAGAAAATCTATATGGCGTCTTACAATGGGCTAAACAAGAATCAGGGTTTTGAAACAGGAATGTAGGGAAAGAGAGTCCTCAAATGCAGGACACTACACGACCTCCAACTAAGGACGAAAAAGAATCTTGGTTGTACGAGTCCTCAATCCAAAATTCCCAGGGTGTCTGCTATGGGACAAAGAAGAAACAGGTCCTCGAGCTCCCCAAATGTTTCGGCACAATTTAGCATGCGGATATTATGAATCAGTCATTTAAGGACTCCAGCAACATTCTGGTCCTCTTGAAAGTTGTAAATGGCTATTGGGCAATCCAAGTATGTTACATTGCTCAGAATAACTATGGTCAGATTCCAGGACAAAAGGAATCTTCTAACCATATGTGGATGTAACTCTGGTGTTAAAGTGAATCCTGTAATCCTTCCCCTTCCGTTTTATTTTATTTTGAGAGGGACAAGGGTTTTGCAGTTGCCAAATGTTTAGTAGGTATTTTTAAAGATAACCAGGAATCATGGATTCCACATCCCTAGGAAACTTCTGGGCATCTGTCTTTTTGTATACAGAGTTTGGAATCGACATCGACAGGGAAA
>NW_007138152.1:0-1028 GCF_000164805.1 Carlito syrichta | reverse complement strand
GATAGATGCTCTCTAATGGATGTTCTCTGATAGATGCCCTCTGATGGGTGCACTCTAATGGATGTTTCTTATAGAAAACCTCTGACAGACTTCCTCTCATGGATGTCCTCTGGTAGATACCTGCTTGTGGATACACTATGACAGATGTCCTCCTATCAGTATCCTCTGATTGATTTCTTTTGATCTATACCCTCTGGTCAATACTTTCCTATAGGTGCTCTCTGATCTATACCCTCTGATATATGTCCCCTGACTGATGCCCTCTGATCTCTCCTGTCTGATCAACACCCTCTGATGGATGCCCTCTGATCAGTGCCCTCTGATGGATACTCTCTGATGAATACCCTGTGTTCAATATCTTCTGATAGATGTTCTGATGGAAGTCTTCTGAAAAACACCCTCTGATGGATGTACTCTGATGGATGCCCTCTAATAAATGCCCTCTGATGGATGGCCTGTGATGAATATCCTCAGACAAATACCTGCTTATGGATGGCCTCTTATTGCTGCTATCTGATATATGCCCTCTGTTAGATGTCATCTAATGTATGTCTTCTGATAGATACCTGCTTATGGATGCCCTGTGATGGATGCCTTCCTGTATTCTTTGATGGAAGCCTTCTGATGAACACCTCTAATGGATGCCTTCAGAAGGATGCCCTCTGATGATTATCCCCTGATGGTTGCCTGATGGGTATCCTCTGATAGATGCCCTTTGACAGCTGCAGTATAATAGATATCCTCTGATGAATGCCCTCTAATAAATATCCTTTGATGTGTGTCCTCTGAGGATACCTTCTGATAGATGCCCTCTGATGGATTTCCTTTGTGGATGCCCTCAGGAAGCTGTCATCTGATAGATGTCCTCTGATGAATGCCCTCTGATGGATACTCTCTGATGAATGCTCTCTGACATATATCCTTTGATTGGTGTCCTCTGTGCGTAGCTTTTGATAGATGATCTCTAAAGGATGCCCTCAGATGGATGCTTTCTGACTAATATTCCCTTATGAATGCCTTCTGTGAGG
>NW_007138151.1:0-738 GCF_000164805.1 Carlito syrichta | reverse complement strand
CATCCTGGGAATTTTTTGGATTGAGGACTCGTACAACAAAAATTCTTTTTTCTTCCTTAATTAGAGGCTGTGTATTGTTCTGTATATGAGGATTCTCTTTCCCTAAATTCCTGTTTCGAAACCCTGATTCCTCTTTAGCCCTTAGTAAGACGCCATGTAGATTTTTTGATAGAGGAACCGTGTAAAACAGATTTCTTCTTTTTTCTTAACAAGAGGCCATGTAGTTTCCTAAATATGAGGACCGCTATTATCCACATTCAGGCCTCGAATCCCTGATTCTTCTTTAGCCATCAGCAAGATGCCCTGTAGATTTTCAGGACTGAGGACTCATATAACCCAGTTTCCTTATTTTTAGCAACAGCCGTGCAGTTGCCTGTATATGAGTAGTCCCTTTCCTAGAAACATGCGTCGAAACCATGATGCTTGTTTAGACCTTATGAAGACGCCATGTAGTTTTTTGGGGATTGAGAACACATGTCACCCAGATTCCTTATTCTTTTAAGGAAAAGTCCGTACAGTTGCCTGTATATGAGGATTTCATTACCCTAGATTATACTTCCAAAATCCAAATTCGTGGTAAGTACTTAGCAAGACATCCTGAAGTATTTTTGGGGATTGAGGACACATGTAAACCAGATTACCTATTCTTCCTTAGCAATAGACAGTGCAGTTTCCTGAGTATGAGGACTCCCATTATCCAGATTACTACTCCCAAAATCTGAATGGGTGGTTATCTCT
>NW_007138150.1:0-803 GCF_000164805.1 Carlito syrichta | reverse complement strand
CTCCTGTAACCAAGATTCCTTATTCTTCCATAGCAACAGGTCGTGTAGTGTTCTGTATATGAGGACTAACATTACTGAAATTTTTACTTCATACTCAGCAAGACGCCGACACATTTCCTGGTGACCTAGAATTCCAGTTGCTTGGATATCAAGAGAAAGACTTCCATAAAGTTCTAGTGGAATTGGAAAACAAGATTCCTGGTTCCCTTTTCAAAGAAACCCTAAAAATGTGGCGACATAGAATCCCAGATTGCTGATTAAACCTTATCATTATACCTTGTAGATTTAGGCGATTGAGAACTCCAAGAACCGGATTCTGTTTCTGTTCTCAGTCATATGCCCATAATTTCCCTGTCTATGTGGATTCCAAAACTTTGTATAGAAAAATGCAGATGCTCAGATGTTTCCAAGGGACATGGAATCCATGATTCCTGGTTACATTTTAATAATTCATACTAAATATTTGGCAACTGCAAAACCCTTGGCCCCTCTCCAAATGAAAGTAAAAACGGAAATTTAACGACTACCAAGTTCATCTTAAGACCAGAGTTACATCCAAATACGGCAAGAAGATACTTTTGTTCCGGGAATCTAGCCTTAGTTGTCCCGAGGAACCTATGGGATTTGTACTACCAGATACCCGTTTACAACTCTAATGAGGAACAGAATGTTGCTAGAGTCCTGAAATGACTGATTCGGTAATACCCACAAGCCAAATATCTCCAAAATATGAGACGAGCTCGAAGCCCTCATTCTTGTTCATCCCATAGCAAGACACCCTGAGATTTCTTTGGTTTGGGGAA
>NW_007138149.1:0-750 GCF_000164805.1 Carlito syrichta | reverse complement strand
CCCATAAAGTTCTAGTGGAATTGGAACCCAAGATTCCTGGTTCCCTTTTCAAAGACATCCTAAAATTGTGGCGACATAGAATCCCAGATTGCTGATTAAATCTTATCATTATACCTTGTAGATTTAGGCGATTGAGAACTCCAAGAACCGGATTCTGTTTCCGTTCTCAGCCATATGCCCATAATTTCCCTATCTATGTGGATTCCAAAACTCTGTATAGAAAAAGGCAGATGCTCAGATGTTTCCAAGGGACATGGAATCCATGATTCCTGGTTACATTTTAATAATTAATACTAAATATTTGGCAACTGCAAAATCCTCGGCCCCTCTCCAAATGAAAGTAAAAATGGAAATTTAACGACTACCAAGTTCTTCTTAAGACCAGAGTTACATCCAAATACGGCAAGAAGATACTTTTGTTCCGGGAATCTAGCCTTAGTTGTCCCGAGGAACCTATGGGATTTGTACTACCAGATACCCGTTTACAACTCTGATGAGGAACAGAATGTTGCTGGAGTCCTGAAATGACTGATTCGGTAATACCCACAAGCCAAATATCTCCAAAACATGAGACGAGCTCGAAGCCCTCATTCTTGTTCATCCCATAGCAAGACACCCTGAGAATTCTTTGGTTTGGGGAATAGTGTGTTACAGATTCCTTATTCTTCCTTAGCGAGGGGCCGTGTAGTGTCCTGTATATGACGACTCCCTTTCCCCAGATTCCTGTTTGGAAACCCTGATTCTTGTTTA
>NW_007138148.1:0-772 GCF_000164805.1 Carlito syrichta | reverse complement strand
CGGCCCTGTTTATTCCGGTTAATGAGAACTCCTAGAACCGGTTTCCTTTCCGTTCTCAGCAAGATATCCTGATTTTCCCTGTCGTTGTGGATTCTAAACACTGTATACAAAAAAAAGTTGCTCAGAAGTTTCCTAGGAACGTGGAATCCATGATTCCTGGATACCTTTAAAAATACGTACTAAACATTTGTCAACTGCAAAACCCTTGTCCCCTCACAAAATAAAAACAGAAACAGAAGTTCAAGGTTTACAGGGTTCACCTTAAGACCACAGTTACATCCAAATACGGCAAGAAGAGTTTTTTGTCCTGGATTCTGTTCTTAGTTGTTCCGACAACCTAACGGACTTGGGCTGCCTGATAACAATTTACAACTTTCAAGATGACCAGAACGTTGCTTCAGTCCAGAAATGTCTGATTCATATTATTAGCATGCAAAATTGCTGTGAAACATTTCGGGAGATCGAAGCCCTGTTTCTTGTTTGTCCCATAGCAGACACCCTGGGAATTTTTTGGATTGAGGACTCGTACAACAAAGATTGTTTTTTCTTCCTTAGCTTCTGGACGTGTTGTGTCCTGTATATGAGGACTCTCTTTCCCTAGATTCCTGTTTCAAATCCCTTATTCTTGTTTAGCCCTTAGTAAGATGCCATGTAGATTTTTTGATAGAGGAACGGTGTAAAACAGATTTCTTCTTTTTTCTTAGCAAGAGGCCATGTAGTTTCCTGTATATGAGGACTGCTATTACCCACACTCATGCCTCAAATCCCTGAT
>NW_007138147.1:0-720 GCF_000164805.1 Carlito syrichta | reverse complement strand
AAACACTGTATACAAAAAAAAAGTTGCTCAGAAGTTTCCTAGGAACGTGGAATCCATGATTCCTTGGATACCTTTAAAAATACGTACTAAACATTTGTCAACTGCAAAACCCTTGTCCCCTCACAAAATAAAAACAGAAACAGAAGTTCAAGGTTTACAGGGTTCACCTTAAGACCACAGTTACATCCAAATACGGCAAGAAGAGTTTTTTGTCCTGGATTCTGTTCTTAGTTGTTCCGACAACCTAACGGACTTGGGCTGCCTGATAACAATTTACAACTTTCAAGATGACCAGAACGTTGCTTCAGTCCAGAAATGTCTGATTCATATTATTAGCATGCAAAATTGCTGTGAAACATTTCGGGAGATCGAAGCCCTGTTTCTTGTTTGTCCCATAGCAGACACCCTGGGAATTTTTTGGATTGAGGACTCGTACAACAAAGATTGTTTTTTCTTCCTTAGCTTCTGGACGTGTAGTGTCCTGTATATGAGGACTCTCTTTCCCTAGATTCCTGTTTCAAATCCCTTATTCTTGTTTAGCCCTTAGTAGGATGCCATGTAGATTTTTTGATAGAGGAACGGTGTAAAACAGATTTCTTCTTTTTTCTTAGCAAGAGGCCATGTAGTTTCCTGTATATGAGGACTGCTATTACCCACATTCATGCCTCTAATCCCTGATTCTTGTTTAGCCGTCAGCAAGATGCCCTGGAGATTTTCAGG
>NW_007138146.1:0-769 GCF_000164805.1 Carlito syrichta | reverse complement strand
TTCCCAGATACATGAGTCGAAAACCTGATGATTGGTTAGACTTTAGGAAGACACCATATAGTTATTTTGGGATTGAGAACATATGGCACACAGATTCCTTATTCTTTTTTAGGTTAAGGCCGTGCAGTTGCCTGTATATGAGGATTTCATTTCCCTAGGTTATGCTTCAAAAACCCAAATTCGTGTTTAGCCCTTAGCAAGTCACCCAAAAGATTTTTTGGGGTTTGAGGACACGTGTAAACCAGATTCCTTATTCTTCCTTAGCAATGGACAGTGCAGTTTCCTGTATATGAGATTCCCATTATCCAGATTCCTACTCCCAATACGGGTTTGGTGGTTATCTCTTACCAAGACGCTCTGTAGATTTTTGGGATAGAGGATTCGTGTAACCAAGATTCCTTATTCTTCCGTAGCAACAGGTCGTGTAGGGTTCTGCATATGAGGACTCCCATTACTGAAGTTCCTACTTCATTCTCACCAAGATGCTGAGATATTTCCTGGTGAACTAGAATTCCAGTTGCTTGGATATAAAGAGAAAGACTCCCATAAAATACTTGTGGAATTGGAACCCATGATTCCTGGTTCCCTTTTCAAAAGACACCCTAAAAATGTGGCGACATAGAAGCCCAGATTGCTGATTAAACCTTGTCAAGAAACCTTGTAGATTTAGGCGATTGAGAACTTCAAGAACAGGATTCCCTTTCCGTTCTCAGCAAGATGCCCTGATTTTCCCTGTCAATGTGAATTCAAAAAATCTGTATACCAAAAG
>NW_007138145.1:0-3310 GCF_000164805.1 Carlito syrichta | reverse complement strand
CAAGGTTTACAGGGTTCACCTTAATATCACAGTTACATCCAAATATGGCAAGAAGAGTTTTTTGTCCTGGATTCTGTTCTTAGTTGTTCCGACAACCTAACGGACTTGGACTGCCCGATAGCCATTTACAACTTTCAAGAGGACCAGAATGTTGCTTCAGTCCAGAAATGTCTGATTCATATTATCAGCATGCAAAATTGCTGTGAAATATTTCGGGAGATTGAAGCCCTGTTTCTTGTTTGTCCCATAGCAGACACCCTGGGAATTTTTTGGATTGAGGACTCGTACAACAAAGATTCTTTTTTCTTCCTTAGTTTGTGGACGTGTAGTGTCCTGTATATGAGGACTCTCTTTCCCTAGATTCCTGTTTTAAATCCCTTATTCTTGTTTAGCCCTTAGTAAGATGCCATGTAGATTTTTTGATAGAGGAACCGTGTAAAACAGATTTCTTCTTTTTTCTTAGCAAGAGGCCATGTAGTTTCCTGTATATGAGGACTGCTATTACCCACATTCATGCCTCAAATCCCTGATTCTTGTTTAGCCGTCAGCAAGATGCCCTGGAGATTTTCAGGCCTGGGGACTCATATAACCGAGATTCCTTATTTTTAGCAACAGCCGTGTAGTTGACTGTATATGAGTACTCCCTTTCCCAGATACATGCGTCGAAAACCTGATGATTGGTTAGACTTTAGGAAGACGCCATATAGTTATTTTGGGATGAGAACATATGGCACACAGATTCCTTATTCTTTTTTAGGTTAAGGCCGTGCAGTTGCCTGTATATGAGGATTTCATTTCCCTAGGTTATGCTTCAAAAACCCAAATTCGTGTTTAGCCCTTAGCAAGTCACCCAAAAGTTTTTTTGGGGTTTGAGGACACTTGTAAACCAGATTCCTTATTCTTCCTTAGCAATGGACAGTGCAGTTTCCTGTATATGAGGATTCCCATTATCCAGATTCCTACTCCCAATACGGGTTTGGTGGTTATCTCTTACCAAGACGCTCTGTAGATTTTTGGGATAGAGGATTCGTGTAACCAAGATTCCTTATTCTTCCGTAGCAACAGGTCGTGTAGTGTTCTGCATATGAGGACTCCCATTACTGAAGTTCCTACTTCATTCTCAGCAAGATGCTGAGACATTTCCTGGTGAACTAGAATTCCAGTTGCTTGGATATAAAGAGAAAGACTCCCATAAAATACTTGTGGAATTGGAACCCATGATTCTTGGTTCCCTTTTCAAAAGACACCCTAAAAATGTGGCGACATAGAAGCCCAGATTGCTGATTAAACCTTATCAAGAGACCTTGTAGATTTAGGCATTGAGAACTTCAAGAACAGGATTCCCTTTCCGTTCTCAGCAAGATGCCCTGATTTTCCCTGTCAATGTGAATTCCAAAAGTCTGTATACCAAAATGCAGATGCCCAGATGTTTCCTAGGGAAGTGGAATCTATGATTCCTGGTTACATTTTAATAATTCTTACTAAATATTTGGAAACTGCAAAACACTCGACCCCTCTCCAAATAAAAGTAGAAACGGAATTTTAGAATGACCAAGTTCATCTCAAGACCAGGGTTACATCCAAATATGGCAAGAAGATACTTTTGTTCTGGGAATCTGGCCTTAGTTGTCCAGAGGAACCAACAGAACTTGTACAACCAGATACCCGTTTATTACTCTCTAGAGGACCAGAATGTTGCTGGAGTCCTGAAATGACTGATTCGTAATACCCACAAGCCAAATATCTCTGAAAAATGAGACGAGCTCGAAGCCCTGATTCTTGTTTATCCTATAGAAAGACACCCTGAGAATTTTTCTTATTGCTGACTAGTGTATCACAGATTCCTTATTCGTCCTTAGCAAGGGGCCATGTAGTGTCCTGTATATGAGGACTCCCTTTCCCCAGAATCCTGTTTTGAAACCCTGATTCTTGTGTAGCCCTTAGCAAGATGTCATGTAGATATTGTGATGGAGGGACCATGTAAAACAGGTTTCTTATTTCTCCTTAGCAAGAGATCATGTAGATTCTGTATATGAGTACAGCTATTACCTATGTTGCAGCTTCTAAACGCTGATTGTTGTTTATCCCATAGCACATGGCCTGTTGATTTTTAAGACTGAGGATTGTAATAACCCCGATTCTTTTTCTTCCTTGGCAAAGGGCCATGTATTTTCCTGTATTTTAGAACTCTCATTACATAGATCCTGC
Organism: Carlito syrichta; assembly: GCF_000164805.1. Classification (NCBI taxonomy): domain Eukaryota; kingdom Metazoa; phylum Chordata; class Mammalia; order Primates; family Tarsiidae; genus Carlito; species Carlito syrichta. The sequence continues at coordinate 1,102 of NW_007138145.1, read as the reverse complement.
TTCGAAACACTGATTCTTTTTTAATCCTATCCAAGATACCCTGTAGATTTTTGGGTTTGACAACTCGTGTAACACAGATTCCTTATTCTTTCTTAGCAAAAGGTTATGTACTTGCCTTTATATAAGTACTACATTTACCCAGATTCATGCTAAAAACACCCTGATTCGTGTTTAGCCCATAGCAAGACGACCTGAAGTTTTTTTGGTATTGAGGACAAGGGTAGCGCAGATTCCTTATTCTAACTTAGATAGAGGCAGTGAAGTTTCCTGTATGTGAGGACTCCCATTACCCAGATTCGTACTTCAAAACCTGATTCGTGGTTACCTCTTAGGAAGACGTCCTGTAGTTTTTGGATTTGAGGACTCATGTGACAAAGATTCCTTATACTTCCTTACCAATATGACTTGTAGTTTCCTGTAAATGACGACTCCCATTACCCAGCTTCCTGCTTCACTCTGCAGGATGCTGAGACAGTTCCTGGTGACCGAGTATTCCAGTTGTTTGGAATCAAGAGAAATACGCCCATAATGTTCTTTGGGAACTGGAATCCAAGATTCCTGGTTCCCCTTCACAAGACCCTCTGTAAAATGTGGAATCTTCAAAATCCAACATCCCAATTCGGATCTGTCCGCTCACAAAAATTTTCTGTAGCTTGAGGTGACTTGATTCGAGGGATTTTGTACCATTATGCCTTTTGATTCTGGGGAATATGATTATGGTTGTAGATGACCCAGGGCACAAAAGGATTTGTAGGGCCAGATCCTAGTTACAACTAACAAATGTACCAACAATATCCTGTGGATCTGTAATAAGAGATATATTGTATTCACGGAGCAAGTAGCTCTGAAAAATGCAGAGACACAGAAGCCCAGATTACTGATTAAACCTTATAAAAGGCCCTGTGGATTCCAGTTAATGAGATCTCCTAGAACCGGATTTCCTTTTCGTTCTCAGCAAGATGCCCTGATTTTCCCTGTCAATGTGGATTCCAAACTCTGTATACAAAAAGACAGATGCCCAGAAGTTTCCTAGGGACGTGGAATCCATGATTCCTGGTTACCCTTATAAATACGTACTAAACATTTGGCAACTGGAAAACCC
>NW_007138144.1:0-893 GCF_000164805.1 Carlito syrichta | reverse complement strand
TTGCCTGTATATGAGTATTTAATTCCCTAGATTATGTTCAAACTCAAATTCGGGTTAGTCCTAGCAAGAACCATGAAGTATTTTGGGACTTTGAGGATACGTGTAAAGCAGATTCCCTATTCTTCCTTAGCAATAGACCGTGCAGTTTCCTGTATATGACGACTCCTACTATCCAGAACCTACTCCCAAAACCTGAGTGGTGGTTATCTCTTAGCAAGACGCTCTGTAAGTTTTTGGGATGGAGCACTGCTGTAACCAAGATTCCTTATTCTTCCGTATCAACAGGTCATGTAGTGTTCTGCATATGAGGACTCCCATTACTGAAATGCCTGCTTCATTCTCAGCAAGACGCCGACACATTTCCTGGTGACCTAGAATTGCAGTTGCTTGGATATCAAGAAAAAGACTCCCATAAAATTCTTGTGGAATTGGAACCGAAGATTCCTGGTTCACCTTTCAAAGACACCCTAAAATGTGGCGATATAAAAGACCAGATGGCTTATTAAACCTTATCAATAGACCTTGTAGATTTAGGCGATTTAGAACTACAAGAAACGGATTACCTTTCCGTTCTCAGCAATGTTCCCTGATTTTCCCTGTCTATGTGGATTCCAAAAATCTGTATACAAAAATGGAGATGTCCAGATGTTTTCAAGGTACGTGGAATCCATGATTCCTGGTGACATTTTAAAAATTCGTACTAAATATTTGGCAACTGCAAAACCCTCCGTCCCTCTCCAAATAAAAGTACAAATGGAAATCTAAGGATTACCAAGTTCATCTTAAGACCAGAGTTACATCCAAATACGGCAAGAGATTCTTTTCTTCCGGGAATCTGGGCCTTAGTTGTCCCGAAGAACTATGAGACTTGTACTACCAGATACCCGTTTGCA
>NW_007138143.1:0-754 GCF_000164805.1 Carlito syrichta | reverse complement strand
ATGATTCCTGGTTACCTTTAATAATACGTACTAAACATTTGGCAACTGCAAAACCCTTGTCCCCTCTCAAAATAAAAAGAGAAATGGAAGTTGAAGGATTACAGGGTTCACCTTAAGACCATAGTTACATCCAAATATGGCAAGTAGATTCTTTCAGTACTGGAATCTGGCCTTTGTTGTTCTGAGGAACCTAACGGACTTTGAGTGCCCAATACCCGTTTACAACTTTCAAGAGGACCAGAACGTTGCTGGAGTCCTGAAATGTGTGATATGTAATATCCGCGTGCTAAATGGCTCCAAAATATTTGGGGAGCTCGAATCCCTGTTTCTTGTTTGTCCCATAGCAGACATCCTGGGAATTTTTTGGATTGAGGACTCGTAAAACAAAGATTGTCTACTCTTCCTTAGTTAGAGGCCGTGTAGTGTCCTGTATATGAGGACTCTCTTTCCTTAGCTTACTGTTTTGAAACCCTGAATTTTTTTTTATGCCCTAGTAAGACGCAATGTAGATTTTTTGATAGAGGAACGGTGTAAAACAGAATTCTTCTTTTTTCTTAACAAGAGGCCATGTAGTTTGCTGTATATGAGGACTGGTATTACACATATTCATGCCTCGAATTCCTGATTCTTCTTTAGACGTCAGCAAGTTGCCCTTTAGTTTTCATGATTGAGGATTCGTATAACTCAGATTACTTATTTTTAACAACAGCCCTGCAGTTACCTGTATATGAATACTTCCTTTGTCAGATACATG
>NW_007138142.1:0-833 GCF_000164805.1 Carlito syrichta | reverse complement strand
CAAAAGACGCACTAAAAATGTGGCGACATAGAAGCCCAGATTGCTGATTAAACCCTATCAAGAGACCCTGTAGATTTAGGTGATTGAGAACTCCAAGAACGGGATTTCCTTTCCTTTCCCAGCAAGATGCCCTGATTTTCCTTGTCTATGTGGATTCCAAAACTCTGTTTTCAAAAATGCAGATGACCAGATGTTTCCTAGGTACGTGGAATCCATGATTCCTGGTTGTATTTTAATAATTCGTACTAAATATTTGGCAACTGCAAAACCCTCGACCCCTCTACAAATAAAAGTACAAACGGAAACTTAACAATTGCCAAGTTCATCTTAACACCAGAGTTACATCCAACTACGGCAAGAAGATACTTTTGTTCTGGGAATCTGGCCTTAGTTGTCCCGAGGAACGTAAGGGACTTGTACTACCAGATACCGGTTTACAACTCTCAAGAGGACCAGAATGTTGCTGGAATCCTGAAATGATTGGTTCATGATACCCATAAGCCAAATATCTCCGAAACATGAGACTAGGTCCGAGCCCTGATTCTTTTTTATCTCGTAGGAAGACCCCCTGAGAATTTTTCGGATTGGGGACTACTCTATTACAGATTCCTCATTCTTTCTTAGTGATGTTCCATGTAGTGTCCCATATATGAGGACTTCCTTTCCCCAGATTCCTGTTTGCAAGCCCTAATTCTTGCTTAACATTTAGGAAGATGTCATGTAGATATTGTGATGGAGGAACCGTGTAAAACAGGTTTCTTATTTCTCTTTAGCAAGAGATCATTTAGATTCTGTATATGAGGACTGCTATTACCTATGTCACAGCTCTAAAC
>NW_007138141.1:0-852 GCF_000164805.1 Carlito syrichta | reverse complement strand
TCCTTTGCTAGAGACTGTGTAGTTTCCTGTGTATGAAGACTACCAAAACCCAGATTCCTGATACGCAAACCTGATTCTTTTTAGCCCTTAGCAAGATGCCCTGTAGATATTTAGGATTGATCATATGTTAACCCAGATTTCTTATCATCCATAGCAAGAGGTTGTGAATATTCCTGTATATGAGAACTCCCATTGGTGGTATGCATATAGGTCGTAGCTCTGAATTATATGGGGATCATATCTCCCAGATTCCAAATATGTATCTAGCTGAAGTCCCTTTTGAGACCTAGGTATGAGCACTGCCTCGGGCCAGGGATAAGTGTGACAATTGCCCAGATGTTTGCAAGTTACATGGAAACCGAGATTCCTGGTTCTTATTTAGTAACACGTGTAGAAACTTTCAAGGGGCACAGTGACTCAGATTCCTGTTTCGTTGTAAGCAAAACGCCGAGATGTTTCCTGTAGTCCTGGATGTCCAGACTCTTGTATACCAATAGTAAGATGACAAGAATATTCCTGCGGACGTTGAATCTAAGATTCCTGGTTCCATCCCAAAAGTACCTCATAAATAATGTGAACAACTCAACCCTAAGTCCTAATTTGGAACAGCTGGACTACCAGAAGTTTCTGGAGTACGAGGTAACACTGAAGTCAGCGCTTACATACAAAAATCCCAGATGATTACATGTGTCCTCAAATCTGGCCTCAGAGATTCCGAGTATCTAAATGGACTTGTAGTGCCAGATTCACGTTCACAATTATCAAGAGTACCAGAATGTTGCTGGAGTTCTGAATGAATGTTTTGTAATATCAACATGGTAATCAGCTCTAAAACATGAGGGGGCTCGAAGG
>NW_007138140.1:0-986 GCF_000164805.1 Carlito syrichta | reverse complement strand
ATAGGTCGTAGCTCTGAAATATATGGGGATCATATCTCCCAGATTCCAAATATGTATCTAGCTGAAGTCCCTTTTGAGACCTAGGTATGAGCACTGCCTCGGGCCAGGGATAAGTGTGACAATTGCCCAGATGTTTGCAAGTTACATGGAAACCGAGATTCTTTGGTCTTATTTAGTAAACACGTGTAGAAACTTTCAAGGGGCACAGTGACTCAGATTCCTGTTTCGTTGTAAGCAAAACGCCGAGATGTTTCCTGTAGTCCTGGATGTCCAGACTCTTGTATACCAATAGTAAGATGACAAGAATATTCCTGCGGACGTTGAATCTAAGATTCCTGGTTCCATCCCAAAAGTACCTCATAAATAATGTGAACAACTCAACCCTAAGTCCTAATTTGGAACAGCTGGACTACCAGAAGTTTCTGGAGTACGAGGTAACACTGAAGTCAGCGCTTACATACAAAAATCCCAGATGATTACATGTGTCCTCAAATCTGGCCTCAGAGATTCCGAGTATCTAAATGGACTTGTAGTGCCAGATTCGCGTTCACAATTATCAAGAGTACCAGAATGTTGCTGGAGTTCTGAATGAATGTTTTGTAATATCAACATGGGAATCAGCTCTAAAACATGAGGGGGCTCGAAGTCTGGATTATTGTTTCGGCCTTAGGAAGACATCCTGTAGATATTCGGGATTGAGGACTCATGTAACCCAGAATCCTTTTTCATCATTAGCAAGAGGCAGTGCAGTTTCCTGTATATGAGGAATCCCATTACCCAGACTCCTGCTTCTTTCTCAGCAAGACACTGAGACATTTCCTGGAGATGTAGAATTCAAGTTGTTTGGATATCAAAAGAAAGACTCCCAGAAGTTTCCTGGGAAATTTGAAACCAAGATTCCTGCTTCCCTTTAATATGACACCGTAAAAACGTAGGAACCTAGAAGCCCAGATTCCTGATTAAGCCGTATCAAGTGGCCTGTAGAG
>NW_007138139.1:0-786 GCF_000164805.1 Carlito syrichta | reverse complement strand
CCCTGATTGGTTGTTATCTCTTAGCTAGATGCTCTGTAGATTTTTGGGATGGAGGACTCCTGTAACCATGATTCCTTATTCTTCCGTAGTAACAGGTCGTTTAGTGTTCTGTATATGACGACTCCCATTACTGAAATTCCTGCTTCATTCTCCGATTCACGCCGAGACTTTTCCTGGTGACCTAGAATTCCAGTTGTTTGGATATCAAGAGAAAGACTCCCATAAAGTTCTTGTGGAGTTGGAACCCAAAATTCCTGGTTCCCTTTTAAAAAGACACCGTAAAATTGTGGCGATATAGAAGCCCATATTGCTGATTAAACACTATCAAGAGACCTTGTAGATTTAGACGATTGAGAACTCCAAGATTCGGATTCCCTTTCCGTTCTCAACAAGATGCCTTGATTTTCCCTGTCTTTGTGGATTCCAAAGCTCTGTATACAAAAATGCAGTTGCCCAGCTCTTTCTTAGGGACATGGAATACATGATAACTTGTTACATTTTACTAATACGTACTAAATAATTGGCAACTGCAAAACCCTCGGCCCCGCTACAAATAAAAGTACAAACGGAAATTTAAGGATTACCAAGTTCATCTTAAGACCAGAGTTACATCCAAATACGGCAAGAAGATACTTTTTTTCCGGGAATCTGGCGTTAGTTTCCCGAGGAAACTAAGGGACTTGTATTACCAGATACCCGTTTACAACACTCAAGAGGACCAGAATGTTGCTAGAGGCCTGAAATGACTGATTCTTATACCCACAAGTCAAATAGCTCCAAAACTTG
>NW_007138138.1:0-749 GCF_000164805.1 Carlito syrichta | reverse complement strand
CCTGTAACCATGATTCCTTATTCTTCCGTAGTAACAGGTCGTTTAGTGTTCTGTATATGACGACTCCCATTACTGAAATTCCTGCTTCATTCTCAGCTTCACGCCGAGACTTTTCCTGGTGACCTAGAATTCCAGTTGTTTGGATATCAAGAGAAAGACTCCCATAAAGTTCTTGTGGAGTTGGAACCCAAGATTCCTGGTTCCCTTTTAAAAAGACACCGTAAAATTGTGGCGATATAGAAGCCCATATTGCTGATTAAACACTATCAAGAGACCTTGTAGATTTAGACGATTGAGAACTCCAAGATTCGGATTCCCTTTCCGTTCTCAGCAAGATGCCTTGATTTTCCCTGTCTTTGTGGATTCCAAAACTCTGTATACAAAAATGCAGTTGCCCAGCTCTTTCTTAGGGACATGGAATACATGATAACTTGTTACATTCTAATAATACATGCTAAATAAATGGCAACTGCAAAACCCTCGGCCCCGCTACAAATAAAAGTACAAACGGAAATTTAAGGATTACCAAGTTCATCTTAAGACCAGAGTTACATCCAAATACGGCAAGAAGATACTTTTTTTCCGGGAATCTGGCGTTAGTTTTCCTGAGGAACCTAAGGGACTTGTATTACCAGATACCCGTTTACAACACTCAAGAGGACCAGAATGTTGCTAGAGGCCTGAAATGACTGATTCTTAATACCCACAAGTCAAATAGCTCCAAAACTTGAGACGAGATTGAAGCCCTG
>NW_007138137.1:0-835 GCF_000164805.1 Carlito syrichta | reverse complement strand
TTGGATATCAAGAGAAAAAACTCCCATAAAGTTCTTGTGGAGTTGGAACCCAAGATTCCTGGTTCCCTTTTAAAAAGACACCGTAAAATTGTGGCGATATAGAAGCCCATATTGCTGATTAAACACTATCAAGAGACCTTGTAGATTTAGGCGATTGAGAACTCCAAGATTCAGATTCCCTTTCCGTTCTCAGAAAGATGCCTTGATTTTCCCTGTCTTTGTGGATTCCAAAACTCTGTATACAAAAATGCAGTTGCCCAGCTCTTTCTTAGGGATGTGGAATACATGATAACTTGTTACATTTTAATAATACGTACTAAATAATTTGGAACTGCAAAACCCTCGGCCCCGCTACAAATAAAAGTAGAAACGGAAATTTAAGGATTACCAAGTTTATCTTAAGACCAGAGTTACATCCAAATACGGCAAGAAGATACTTTTTTTCCGGGAATCTGGCCTTAGTTTTCCCGAGGAACCTAAGGGACTTGTACTACCAGATACCCGTTTACAACACTCAAGAGGACCAGAATGTTGCTAGAGGCCTGAAATGACTGATTCTTAATACCCACAAGTCAAATAGCTCCAAAACTTGAGACGAGATTGAAACCCTGATTCTTTTTTTCCCGTAGCAAGACACGCTGAGAATTTTTTGGATTGGGGACTCGTGTATCACAGATTCCTTATACTTCCTTAACGAGGGACTGTGTATTGTCCTGTATATGAGGATTCCCTTTCCCTAGAATCCTGTTTGGAAATCCTGATTCTTGTTTAGCTCTTAGCAAGATGTCATGTAGATATGTGATGGAGACCGTGTAAACCAAATTTCTTATTTCTC
>NW_007138136.1:0-852 GCF_000164805.1 Carlito syrichta | reverse complement strand
TATGAGGATTCCCTTTCCCTAGAATCCTGTTTGGAAATCCTGATTCTTGTTTAGCCCTTAGCATGATGTCATGTAGATATTGTGATGGAGGAACCGTGTAAACCAAATTTCTTATTTCTCCTTAGCAAGAGATCGTATAGATTCTGTATGTGAGGACCACTATTACCTATGTTGCAACTTCTAAACCCCGATCCTTGTTTAGCCCACAGCAGATAGCCTGTTGATTTTTAGGACTGAGGACTGCTATAACCCTGATTCGTTTTCTTCCTTGGCAAGGGGTGGTGTATTTTCCTGTACATTAGGATTCTCATTACATAGATCCTGCTTTGAAACTCTGATTCTATTTTATCCCATTCCAAGCTAACCTGAAGATTTTTGGGATGGAGGTCTCGTGTAACACAGATTCCTTATTCTTTCTTAGCAAACGGTCATGTAGTTGCCTGTATATAGACTCCATTTCCCCAGATTCATGCTTAAAACACCCTGATTCGTGTTTGACTCTTAGCAAGACAACCTGAAGTTTTTTGGGATTGAGGACATGAGTAATGCAGATTCCTTATTCTTACTTAGCAATAGGTAGTGAAGTTTCCTGTATGTGAGGACTCCCATAACCCAGATTCGTATTTCAAAAACCTGATTAGTGGTTACCTCTTAGGATGATGGTCTATAGTTTTGGGGTTTGAGGACTCATTAACCAAGATTCCTTTTTCTTCATTAGCAATATGAGGTGTAGTTTCCTGAATATGATGACTCCCATTACCCAGCTTCCTACTTCACTATACAGGATTCCAAGACAGTGCCTGGTGACTTAGAATTCTGGTTCCTTGGATAGCAAGAGAAAGACGCCCGTAA
>NW_007138135.1:0-2972 GCF_000164805.1 Carlito syrichta | reverse complement strand
AAGCCCTTTTTCTTGTTTGTCCCATAGCAGACACCCTGGGAATTTTTTGGATTGAGGACTCGTACAACAAAGAATCTTTATTCTTCCTTAGTTAGAGGCAGTGTAGTGTCCTGTATATGAGGTCTCTCTTTCCCTAGATTTCTGTTTTGTAAACCCTAATTCTTGTTTAGCCCTTAGTAAGACGCCATGTGGATTTTTTTGATAGAGGAACCGTGCAAAACATATTTCTTCTTTTTTCTTAGCAAGAGACCAAGTAGTTTCCTGTATATGAGGACTGCTATTTCCCACATTCATGCCTCAAATCACTGTTTCTTCTTTAGCCGTCAGCAAGATGCCCTGTAGATTTTCAGGACTGAGAACTCGTATAACCCAGATTCCTTATTTTTAGCAACAGCCATGCACTTGCCTGTATACGAGTACTCACTTTCCCAGATACATGCGTCGATACCCTGATTCTTGTTTAGTCCTTAGGAAGATGCCGTGTACTTTTTTGAAGATTGAGAACACATGTCACCCAGATTACTTATTCTTTCTTAGAAAATGTCTGTGCAGTTGCCTGTATATGCGGATTTAATTTCCCTAAATTATGCTTCAAAAACCCAAATTTGTGTTTAGCCCTTACCAAGAAACTCTGAAGCTTTTTTACAGATTGAGGACAAGTGTAAACCAGATTCCTTATTCTTCCTTAGCAATAGACAGTGCAGTTTCCTGTGTATGAGTACTCCCATTTTCCTGATTCCAACTCCCAAAACCTGATTGGTTGTTATCTCTTAGCTAGATGCTCTGTAGATTTTTGGGATGGAGGACTCCTGTAACCATGATTCCTTATTCTTCCGTAGTAACAGGTCGTTTAGTGTTCTGTATATGACGACTCCCATTACTGAAATTCCTGCTTCATTCTCCGATTCACGCCGAGACTTTTCCTGGTGACCTAGAATTCCAGTTGTTTGGATATCAAGAGAAAGACTCCCATAAAGTTCTTGTGGAGTTGGAACCCAAAATTCCTGGTTTCCCTTTTAAAAAGACACCGTAAAATTGTGGCGATATAGAAGCCCATATTGCTGATTAAACACTATCAAGAGACCTTGTAGATTTAGGCGATTGAGAACTCCAAGATTCGGATTCCCTTTCCGTTCTCAGCAAGATGCCTTGATTTTCCCTGTCTTTGTGGATTCCAAAACTCTGTATACAAAAATGCAGTTGCCCAGCTCTTTCTTAGGGATGTGGAATACATGATAACTTGTTACATTTTAATAATACGTACTAAATAATTGGGAACTGCAAAACCCTCGGCCCCGCTACAAATAAAAGTAGAAACGGAAATTTAAGGATTACCAAGTTTATCTTAAGACCAGAGTTACATCCAAATACGGCAAGAAGATACTTTTTTTCCGGGAATCTGGCCTTAGTTTTCCCGAGGAACCTAAGGGACTTGTACTACCAGATACCCGTTTACAACACTCAAGAGGACCAGAATGTTGCTAGAGGCCTGAAATGACTGATTCTTAATACCCACAAGTCAAATAGCTCCAAAACTTGAGACGAGATTGAAACCCTGATTCTTTTTTTCCCGTAGCAAGACACGCTGAGAATTTTTTGGATTGGGGACTCGTGTATCACAGATTCCTTATACTTCCTTAACGAGGGGCTGTGCATTGTCCTGTATATGAGGATTCCCTTTCCCTAGAATCCTGTTTGGAAATCCTGATTCTTGTTTAGCCCTTAGCAAGATGTCATGTAGATATTGTGATGGAGGAACCGTGTAAACCAAATTTCTTATTTCTCCTTAGCAAGAGATCGTATAGATTCTGTATGTGAGGACCACTATTACCTATGTTGCAACTTCTAAACCCTGATTCTTGTTTAGCCCAGATTCCTACTTCAAAAACCTGATTCGTTGTTAACTCTGAGGAAGATGGCCTGTAGTTTTTGGGATTGAGGACTCATGTAACCAAGATTCTTTATACTTCCTTAGCAATATGATGTGCTGTTTCCTGTATATGATGACTCCCATTACCCAGCTTCCTGCTTCACTCTACATGATGCCAAGACAGTGCCTGGTGACCTAGAATTCCGGTTGTTTGGACAGCAAGAGAAAGACGCCCATAATGTTCTTTGGGAACTGGAATCCAAGACTCCTGGTTCCCCTTAACAAGACTTCCCCAAAGTGTGGAATCTTCAAAACCCAACATCCCAATTCCGACCTGGCCACCGACAAGAATTTTCTATAATTTGAGGTCACCTGAATCGAGGGATTTTGTATCATATGCCGTTTGATTCTTGGGAACGATATTATGGTCGTAGATGTTCCTAGGATACAAAAGGATTCGGAGGGCCAGATCCTTGATTATAACTAACAAGGGGACAAAAAGTTCCTGTGGATCTGTAATGACAGATTAAGTATATCCACGGAGCAAGTAGCTATGAAAGATGTAGGGACCCCGAGCCCAGATTGCTGATAAACCTTATCAAGAAGCCCTGTCAATTCCGGTTAGTGAGAACTCCTAGAACCGGATTTCCGTTTCGTTCTCAGCAAGATGCCATGATTTTCCCTGTTGATGTGGATTCCAAACTCTGTATACATAAAGACAGATGCCCAGAATTTTCCTAGGGACGTGGAATCCATGATTCCTGGTTACCTTTAAAAATACATACTAAACATTTGGCAACTGCAAAACTCTTGTCCCCTCTCAAAATATAATGATAAACGGAAGGTGAAGGATTACATGGTTCACCTTAAGACCAGAGTTACATACAAATATTGCAAGAAGATTCTTTTTGTTATCTGACCTTAGTTGTTCTGAGAAACCTAACGAACTGGGAGTGCCTGATATCCGTTTAAAACTTTCAAGAGGACCAGAGTGTTGCTGGAGTCCTGAAATGACTAATTCCAAATATCCGCATTGTAAATTGCTCTGAAATATTTGGGGAGCTCGATGCCCTTTTTCTGGTGTGTCCCATAGCAGACACCC
>NW_007138134.1:0-896 GCF_000164805.1 Carlito syrichta | reverse complement strand
TATCAAGAGGCCCTGTCAATTCCGGTTAGTGAGAACTCCTAGAACCGGATTTCCATTTCGTTCTCAGCAAGATGCCATGATTTTCCCTGTCGATGTGGATTCCAAACTCTGTATACAAAAATACAGATGCCCAGAATTTTCCTAGGGACGTGGAATCCATGATTCCTGGTTTCCTTTAAAAATACGTACTAAACATTTGGCAACTGCAAAACCCTTGTCCCCTCTCAAAATAAAATGATAAACGGAAGGTGAAGGATTACATGGTTCACCTTAAGACCAGAGTTACATACAAATATTGCAAGAAGATTCTTTTTGTTATCTGACCTTAGTTGTTCTGAGAAACCTAACGAACTGGGAGTGCCCAATACCCGTTTAAAACTTTCAAGACGACCAGAGTGTTGCTGGAGTCCTGAAATGACTGATTCCAAATATCCGCATTGTAAATTGCTCTGAAATATTTGGGGAGCTCGATGCCCTTTTTCTTGTGTGTCCCATAGCAGACACCCTGGGAATTTTTTTGATTGCGGACTCGTACAACAGAGTTCTTTATTCTTCCTTAGTTAGAGGCCGTGTAGTGTTCTGTATATGAGGACTCTGCTTCCCTAGATACCTGTTTCAATACCCTGATGCTTGTTTAGCCCTTAGTAACACGCCATGTAGATTTTTTGATAGAGGAACTGTGTAAAACAGATTTCTTTTTTTTCTTAGCAAGAGGCCATGTAGTTTCCTGTATATGAGGACTTCTATTACCCACATTCATGCCTCAAATCCCTGATTCTTCTTTAGCCATCAGCAAGAAGCAATGTAAATTTTCAGAACTGCGGACTCCTATAACCCAGATTCCTTATTTTTAGCAACAGTCATGCAGTTACCTGTATATGAGTACTCCCTTTCGA
>NW_007138133.1:0-702 GCF_000164805.1 Carlito syrichta | reverse complement strand
ACGGGGAATTATTCCTTGCGTTATGGAATCTGACCTTCCAGCCTCCTGCAAAACAAGTGGAGTAGGTAGCCACATTCTCTGTTACATCTATCAAGAGGAGGAGCAGGTCCGTGGGGATTGGTAATGTCAGATGTGTGGTGTGGATATAGGAATAAGTGCTGAAAAATGTGAGGAACAGGACTCCCAAATTCCTGATTAGCATTTAGAAATATGCTGTAGACTTCTAGGTTTGAGAACTACCTGAAGCCAGGGAAAAATTAGCAACTGCTCAGAAGTTTGCTGGTCACATGGAAACTGATTCTCCTTGTTCCACACTGGCAACATGAGTAGAAGCTTTCTGGAGACATAGTGTCCCAGATTCCTGCTTCATTGTCAGCAAAAGGACCAAATGTTTCCCGGTGCCCTGGAAGACCAGACTCTTCGCTCCCAATGGAAAGACTCCAGAATGTCCTGTAGACATGGAAGCTGAGAACCTGGTGCCCTCCCAAAAATACCTTCTAAAAATGGTACAAAATCTAAACCCAAGTTCCTAATTCTGAATAGCTAAACTACCAGATGTTTTTGGTGTACGAATTAACCCTGAACTCAAGGCTCAAATTCAAAGGAACCGAGATGATTACTTGTGTCCTGGAATTTGAAGTTACAGGATCCAGAATCTAACTGGATTTGTAGTGCCATATATCCTTTTAACTATCGAGAGGA
>NW_007138132.1:0-739 GCF_000164805.1 Carlito syrichta | reverse complement strand
TTAGCAAGAGACTGTGTGGTTTCCTGTGTATGAAGACTCCCAATACCCAGATTCCTGCTATGAAAAATTGATTCTTTTTAGCCCTTAGCAAGTCGCCCTGTAGATATTTAGGATTGATCATATATTAACTCTGATTCCTTATTTGTCCTTAGCAAGAGGCTGTGAATTTTCCTGTATATGAGGACTCCCATTCCCCGGAATTGTGCGTCAAATCCCTGATACATTTTTTATCCCTTAGTAAGACTCCTTGTAGTTTTTTGGGATGTGAGAACTTGTATAACCCAGATTACTTATTCTTCTGTAGCAGGAGGCCATGTAGGTTCCTGTATATGAAGACTCCCATAACGCAGATTTCTGCTTCATTCTCAGCAATTCATTGAATATTTCCTGATGAACGTAGATTTACAGTTGTTTGGATATCAATAGGAAAACTCACATGTGGTACCTGGGAACTGTAGTCCAACTTCCCATGGTCCCCTTAACAAGACATTGCAAAAATATGGAATAGTGTAAACTCAATATCACGATAGCTTCCAGCCCAACCACAGGAAATTCTCTACGTTGAGGCAACCTGAAGCGAAGGATTTAGTAACAATATGCCAACTGACACCTGAGGAAGTGGATTTGGGCTGAAGATGTTCATAACAAACAAACGGAATTGTAGGTCCAGATCCTCGATTACCCTGATCCTTGTTTAGCCCACAGGAGATGGCCTGTTGATTTTTAGGACTGAGGAATG
>NW_007138131.1:0-760 GCF_000164805.1 Carlito syrichta | reverse complement strand
TTTTTTGGGATTGAGGACAACGAGTAACGCAGATTCCATATTCTACTTAGCAATAGGCAGTGAAGTTTCCTGTATGTGAGGACTCCCATTACCCAGATTCCGACTTCAAAAACGTGATTCGTGGTTACCTCTTAGGAAGACGGCCTGTAACCTTTGTGATTGAGGACTCATGTAAACAAGATTCCTTATACTTCCTTAGCAATATGACATGTAGTTTCCTGTATATGACGACTCCCATTACCCAGCTTCATGCTTCACTCTGCGGGATGCCAGACAGTTCCTTGAGATTGAGAATTCCATTTCTTTGAATATCAAGAAAAAGACTCCCATAATGTTCTTTGGGAACTGGAATCCAAGATTCCTGGTTCCCCTTCACAAGACCCTCCCCAAAATGTGGAATCTTCAAAACCCAACATCCCAATTCCGACCTGCCCGCCCACAAGAATTTTCTGTAGTTTTAGGTCACCTCAATCGAGGGATTTTGAACCAATATGCCTTTTGACTCTGGGGAACATAATTATGGTCGTAGATGTTCCTCGGACACAAAAGGATTTGTAGGGCCATATCCTTAATTACAACTAACAAGAGAACCAGAAAGTTCCTTTGGATCTCTAATGATAGATTTAGTGTATCCGCGGAGCAAGTATCTCTGAAAAATGTAGGGACCCAGAAGCCCAGATTGCTGATTAAACCATATCAAGAGGCCCTGTAGATTCCGTTTAATGAGAAAACCCCTAGAACCGGATTTCCTTTTCGTTCT
>NW_007138130.1:0-716 GCF_000164805.1 Carlito syrichta | reverse complement strand
AATGGACTTGTAGGAACACATTATCAGTTATCACTATCAAGATGACCAGAGGGTGGCTGAGAATATATAATGAAAAAATTGTCATATCCAAGAGACCAGTACCCTAACAAATGTGGGGATTTAGAAGTCCAGATTCCAGATTATCCCTTATAATGTGACTCTGTAGAGTTCTGTGATTGGTGACTCCCATAACCCAGATTCTTATTGTTCTCAATGAGACTTCCAGACGTTACTTGGCGACGTGGATGTACAAACTCTTAAATACAAATCCTCATATGCCCAAATGGTGACCAGGGCCCTGAAATCCAAGATTGCTGGATCAGGTTTAAGAATATGTCCGAACTATGTAGGAATTCCTAAAGCCAAGTTTCGAATATCAACCATATAATCCAGCAGTAGTTTTGGAATTAGGAGGAAATTATGAAGCCAGAAATTGCATTATAAAATGGGGAGATGATTCCTTGCGTTGTGGAATCTGGCCTTCCAGCCTCCTGCAAAACAAGTGGAGTAGATAGCCACATTCTCTGTTACAACTAACAAGAGGAGCAGCAGTTCCGTGGGGATCGGTAATGTCAGATTTGTGGTATGGATATAGGAATAAACTCTGAAAAATGTGAGGAACAGGACTCCAAAATTCCTGATTAGTATTCAGAAATATGCTGTAGACTTCTAGGTTTGAAAACTACCTGAAGTCAGGGAAAAATTAACCACTGCTC
>NW_007138129.1:0-894 GCF_000164805.1 Carlito syrichta | reverse complement strand
CCTTAGTTGGAGGCCATGTAGTGTCCTGTATGTGAAAACTCTCTTTCCCTCCATTCCTGTTTTGAAACCCTGATTCTTCTTTAGCTCTTTGTACGACGCCATGTAGATTTTTTGATACAGGAACCGTGTAAAACTGATTTCTTCTTTTTTCTTAGCAAGAGGCCATGTAATTTCCTGTATGTGAGGACTGCTATTACCCACATTCATGCCTCGAATACCTGACTCTTCTTTAGCCGCCAACAAGATGCACTGTAGATTTTCAGATCTGAGGACTCGTATAACCCAGATTCCTTACCTTTACTAAAAGCCTTGCAGTTGCTTGTATATGAGTACTCCCTTTCCCAGATACATGTGTCGAAACCCTGATGCTTGCTTAGACCTTTGTAAGACACCGTGTAGTTTTTTGGAGACTGAGAACACATGTCACCCATATTACTTATTCTTTCTTAGGAAAAGTCCGTGCAATTGCCTGTATGTGAGGATTTTATTTCCCTAAATTATGCTTCAAAAACCCAAATTCGTGTTTAGCCCTTAGCAAGACACCCTGAAGTTTTTTGGGGGATTGAGGACACGTGTAATTAAGATTCCTTATTCTTCCTTAGCAATAGACAGTGCAGTTTCATGTATATGAGGACTCCCGTTATCCAGATTCCTATTCCCAAAACCTGATGGGTGGTTATCTCTATGCAAGACGCTCTGTAGATTTTTGGGATGGAGGACTCGTGTAACCACGATTCCTTATTCTTCTGTAGCAACAGGTAGTGTAGTGTTCAGTATATGTGGACTTCTATTACTGAAATTCCTGCTTCATTCTCAGCAAAATGCCGAGACAATTCCTGTGACATGGAATTCCAGTTGCTTGATATCAAGAGAAAGACTCCCATAAATTTCTTG
>NW_007138128.1:0-714 GCF_000164805.1 Carlito syrichta | reverse complement strand
TGTAGCAACAGGTAGTGTAGTGTTCAGTATATGTGGACTTCTATTTACTGAAATTCCTGCTTCATTCTCAGCAAAACGCCAAGACAATTCCTGGTGACATGGAATTCCAGTTGCTTGGATATCAAGAGAAAGACTCCCATAAATTTCTTGTGGAAGTGGAACCCAAGATACCTGGTTCCCTTTTCAAAAGACACCGCCAAAATGTGGCGACATAGAAGCCCAGATTTATGATTAAACCTTATCAAGAGACATTGTAAATTTAGGCAATTGAAAACTCCAATAAATGGATACCCCTTCTGTTCTCAGCTAGATGCCCTGATTTTCCCTGTCTATGTGGATTCCAAAACTCTGTATACAAAAATGCAGATGCCCATATGTTTCCTAGGGACGTGGAATCCATGATTCCTGGTTACATTTTAAAAATTCGTACTAAATATTTGGCAACATCAAAACCCTCGGTCCGTCTCCAAATAAAAGTACAAATGGAAATTTAAGCATTACCAAGTTCATCTTAAAACCAGAGTTACATCCAAATACGGAAAGAAGATACTTTTGTTCCGGGAATCTGGCCTTAGTTGTCCTGAGGAACCTAAGGGACTTGTACTACCAGATACCCTTTTACAACTCTCAAGAGGACCAGAATGTTGCTGCCATCCCGAAATGACTGATACATAATACCCACAAGCCAAATATCTCGGAAACATGAGACAAGCG
>NW_007138127.1:0-955 GCF_000164805.1 Carlito syrichta | reverse complement strand
AAATACGGAAAGAAGATACTTTTGTTCGGGGAATCTGGCCTTAAGTTGGTCCTGAGGAACCTAAGGGACTTGTACTACCCAGATACCCTTTTACAACTCTCAAAGAGGACCAGAATGTGCTGCCGTCTCGAAATGACTGATACATAATACCCCACAAGCCAAATATCTCGGAACATGAGACAAGCTCAAAATCTTTTTTTCTGTTTATCCCGTAGCAAGGCACTCTGAGAGTTTTTCGGATTGGGGTTTAGTGTATCACCGATTCTTTATTCTTCCTTCGTGACGGGCCGTGTAGTGTCCTGTATATGAGGACTCCCTTTCCACAGAATCCTGTTTGGAAACCCTGATTCTTTTTTAGCACTTAGCAAGATGGCATGTAGATATTGTGATGGAGAAACCGTGTAAAACAGACTTCTTATTTTTCCTTAGCAAGAGATCGTTTAGATTCTGTATATGAGAACTGCTATTACCTATGTTGCAGCTTCTAAACCCTGATTCTTGTTTAGCCCACAGCAGATGGCCTGATGGTTTTTAGGACTGAGGACTGCTATAACCCCAATTTTTTTTCTTCCTTGGCAAGGGGCCGTGTATTTTTGTGTATATAAGGACTCTCATTACATAGATTCTGCTTCGAAACTCTGATTTTTTTTAGCCTTTCCAAGATACCCTGTAGATTTTCGGGATTGAGGACTCTTGTAACCCAGATTCATTATTTTCTTAGCAAAAGTTCATGTCGTTTCCGGTGTATAAGGACTGCATTTCGCTGGATTCATGCTCGAAAATACTCTGATTCTTGTTTAGCCGATAGCAAGATGATCTGAAGTTTTTTTGGGATTGAGGACACGAGTAACGCAGATTTCATATTCTTACATAGCAATAGACAGTGAAGTTTCGTGTATGGGAGGACTCCCATTACCCAGATTTCGACTTAAAAACCTGATTCGTGGTTACCTCG
>NW_007138126.1:0-1076 GCF_000164805.1 Carlito syrichta | reverse complement strand
TTAGATTCTGTATATGAGAACTGCTATTACCTATGTTGCAGCTTCTAAACCTGATTCTTGTTTAGCCCACAGCAGATGGCATGATGATTTTTAGGACTGAGGACTGCTATAACCCCAATTTTTTTTTCTTCCTTGGCAAGGGGCCGTGTATTTTTGTATATATAAGGACTCTCATTACATAGATACTGCTTCAAAACTCTGATTTTTTTTAGCCTTTCCAAGATACCCTGTAGATTTTCGGGATTGAGGACTCTTGTAACCCAGATTCATTATTTTCTTAGCAAAAGTTCAAGTCGTTTCCGGTGTATAAGGACTCCATTTCGCTGGATTCATGCTCGAAAATACCCTGATTCTTGTTTAGCCGATAGCAAGATGATCTGAAGTTTTTTTTGGATTGAGGACACGAGTAACGCAGATTTCATATTCTTACATAGCAATAGACAGTGAAGTTTCGTGTATGGGAGGACTCCCATTACCCAGATTTCGACTTAAAAACCTGATTCGTGGTTACCTCTTAGGAAGAGGGCCTGTAGTTTTTTGGGATTGAGGACTCATGTAACCAAGATTCCTTATACTTCCTTAGCAATAAGACGTGTAGTTTCCTGTATATGACGACTCCCTTTATCTAGCTTCCTGCTTCACTCTGCAGGATGCCGAGACAGTTACTGGTGGCCGAGAATTCCAGTTGTCTGGATATCAAGAGAAAGACGCCCATAATGATCTTTGGAAAATGGAATCCAAAATTCCTGGTTCCCCTTCACAAGACCTCCTGAAAATGGGTAATCTTCAAAACAAAACATCCCATTCCTCATCTGCCCGCCATCAAGAATTTTCTGTAGTTTGAGGTCACCTGAATTGAGAAATTTTTACCAATATGCCTTTTTATTCTGGGGAACATTATTATGGTCGTAGATATTACTATGACACAAAAGGATTTATAGGGCCAGTTCCTAGATTACAACTAACAAGAGGACTAGAAAGTTCCTGTGGATCTGCTATGACAGATTTATTGTATCCACGGAGAAAGTAGCTCAGAAAAATGTAGGGACCCAGAAGCCCAGATTTCTGATAAACCT
>NW_007138125.1:0-808 GCF_000164805.1 Carlito syrichta | reverse complement strand
TCCGTGGAACCTAACTGATTTGGAGTGCCCGGTACGTGTTACAACTTTCAATAGGACCAATGTTACTGGAGTCATGAAATGACTGATACATAATATCCGCACGCTGAATTGCTGCAAAACATTTGGGGAGCTCGAAGCCCTGTTTCTTGTTTGTTCCATAGCAGACACCCTGGGAATTTTTTGGATTGAGGACTCATACAACAAAGATTCTTTATTCTTCCTAAGTTAGAGGCCGTTTAGTGTCCTGTATATGAGGACTCTCTTTCCCTAGATTCCTGTTTTGAAACCCTGATACTTCTTTAGCCGTTAGTAAGACGCCATGTAGATTTTTTGATTGAAGAACGTGTAGAACAGATTTCTTTTTTTTCTTAGGAGGAGGCCATGTAGTTTCCTGTATATGAGGTCTGCTATTACCCACATTCATGTCTCGAATCCCTGATAATTCTATACCCGTCATCAACATGTCCTGTCAATTTTCAGGACTGAGGACTCGTATAACCCAGATTCCTTTTTTTAGCAAGAAACGTGCAGTTGCCTGTGTATGAGTACTTCCTTTCCCAGATACATGTGTCGAAACCGCGATGCTTGTTTAGACCTTAGGAAGATACCGTGTAGTTTTCTAGGGATTGAGAACGCATATCACCCAGATTCCCTATTCTTTTTTAGGAAAAGTCCGTGCAAATGCCTGTATTTGAGAATTTCATTTCCCTAGATTATGCTTCAAAAACCCAAATTCGTGTTTAGCCCTTAGCAAGACACTATGATGTTTTTTTTGGGATTAAGGACACGTGTAAACCAGATTCCTTAT
>NW_007138124.1:0-795 GCF_000164805.1 Carlito syrichta | reverse complement strand
TCAGAAAGATACCCTGATTTTCCCTGTCTATGTGGATTCCAAAACTCTGTATACAAAAATGCAGATGACCAGATGTTTCCTAGGGATGAGGAATCCATGATTCCTGGTCCCATTTTAATAATT
The DNA here is from genome assembly GCF_000164805.1 of Carlito syrichta. Lineage (NCBI taxonomy): Eukaryota > Metazoa > Chordata > Mammalia > Primates > Tarsiidae > Carlito > Carlito syrichta. The sequence goes on along the minus strand of NW_007138124.1, from coordinate 672 downwards.
CGAAGTAAATATTTGGCAAATGCAAAACCCTCGGCCCCTCTCCAAATAAAAGTACAAATGGAAATTTAAGGATTACCAAGTTCATCTTAAGACCAGAGTTACATCCAAATACGGGAAGAAGATACTTTTGTTCTGGGAATCTGGCCTTAGTTGTCCCGAGGTACCTAAGGGACTTGTACTACCAGAAACCCATTTTCAACTCTCAAGAGGACCAGAATGTTGCTGGAGACCTGAAATGACTGATTCATAATACCCACAAGCCAAATATCTCAGAAATATGAGACGAGCTCGAAGCCCTGATTCTTGTTTAACCCGTAGCAAGACACCCTGAGAATTTTTCGGATAGGGGACTAGTTTATCACAGATTCCTTATTCTTCCTTAGTGAGTGGCCGGGTAGTTTCCTGTATATGAGGACTCCCTTTCCCCAGAATCCTGTTTGGAAACCCTGATTCTTGTTTAGCCCTCAGCAAGATGTCATGCAGATATTGTGACAGAGGAACCGTGTGAAACAGATTTCTTATTTCTACTTAGCAATAGATCGTGTAGATTCTGAATATGAGGAGTGTTATTACCTATGTTGCAGCTTCTAAACCCTGTTTCTTGTTTAGCCCACCGCAGATGGCCTGTTGACTTTTAGGACTGAGGACTGCTATAACCCCGATTCTTTATCT
>NW_007138123.1:0-836 GCF_000164805.1 Carlito syrichta | reverse complement strand
AACCCTCGGTCCCTCTCCAAATAAAAGTACAAATGCAAATTAAGGATTACCAAGTCATCTTAGACCAGAGTACATCCAAATACGGGAAGAAGATACTTTGTTCTGGGAATCTGGCTTAGTTGTCCCGAGGTAACTAAGGGACTTGTACTACCAGAAACCCATTTTCAACTCTCAAGAGGACCAGAATGTTGCTGGAGACCTGAAATGACTGATTCATAATACCCACAAGCCAAATATCTCAGAAATATGAGACGAGCTCGAAGCCCTGATTCTTGTTTAACCTGTAGCAAGACACCCTGAGAATTTTTCGGATAGGGGACTAGTTTATCACAGATTCCTTATTCTTCCTTAGTGAGTGGCCGTGCAGTTTCCTGTATATGAGGACTCCCTTTCCCCAGAATCCTGTTTGGAAACGCTGATTCTTGTTTAGCCCTCAGCAAGATGTCATGCAGATATTGTGACAGAGGAACCGTGTGAAACAGATTTCTTATTTCTACTTAGCAATAGATCGTGTAGATTCTGAATATGAGGAGTGTTATTACCTATGTTGCAGCTTCTAAACCCTGTTTCTTGTTTAGCCCACCGCAGGTGGCCTGTTGACTTTTAGGACTGAGGACTGCTATAACCCCGATTCTTTATCTTCCTTGGCAAGCGACCGTGAATTTTCCTGTATATTAGGACGCCAATTACATAGATCCTCCTTTGAAAGTCTGCTTCATTTTAGCCATTTCCAAGATGTCCTGTAGATTTTTGGGATTGAGGACTCATGTAACCCAGGTTCCTTCTTCTTTCTTAGCAAAAGGTCATGCAGTTGCCCGTACATAAGGACACCATCC
>NW_007138122.1:0-747 GCF_000164805.1 Carlito syrichta | reverse complement strand
ATGAACTCAAAGCCCTGATTCTTGTTTAACCCGTAGCAAGACACCCTGAGAATTTTTCGGATAGGGGACTAGTTTATCACAGATTCCTTATTCTTCCTTAGTGAGTGGCCGTGTAGTGTCCTGTATATAAGGAATCCCTTTCCCCAGAATCCTGTTTGGAAACCCTGATTCTTGTTTAGCCCTCAGCGAGATGTCATGCAGATATTGTGACAGAGGAACCGTGTAAAACAAATTTCTTATTTCTACTTATCAATAGATCGTGTAGATTCTGAATATGAGGAGTGTTATTACCTATGTTGCAACTTCTAAACCCTGTTTCTTGTTTAGCCCACCGCAGATGGCCTGTTGACTTTTAGGACTGAGGACTGCTATAACCCCGATTCTTTATCTTCCTTGGCAAGCGACCGTGAATTTTCCTGTATATTAGGACGCCAATTACATAGATCCTCCTTTGAAAGTCTGCTTCATTTTAGCCCTTTCCAAGATGTCCTGTAGATTTTTAGGATTGAGGACTCATGTAACCCAGGTTCCTTATTCTTTCTTAGCAAAAGGTCATGCAGTTGCCCGTACATAAGGACACCATTCCCCCAGATTCATGCTCGATATCACCTTGATTCTAGCTTAGCCCATAGCAAGACGACATGAATTTATTTTGGAATATTGAACACGAGTTATGCAGATTCCTTATTCTTACTTAACAATAGTCAGTGAAGTTTCCTGTATGTGACGACGCCCATTACCCAGATG
>NW_007138121.1:0-860 GCF_000164805.1 Carlito syrichta | reverse complement strand
CTGAGTGGCCGTGTAGTTTCCTGTATATGACGACTCCCTTTCCCCAGAATCCTGTTTGGAAACCCTGATTCTTGTTTAGCCCTCAGCAAGATGTCATGCAGATATTGTGACAGAGGAACCGTGTGAAACAGATTTCTTATTTCTACTTAGCAATAGATCATGTAGATTCTGAATATGAGGAGTGTTATTACCTATGTTGCAGCTTCTAAACCCTGTTTCTTGTTTAGCCCACCGCAGATGGCCTGTTGACTTTTAGGACTGAGGACTGCTATAACCCCGATTCTTTATCTTCCTTGGCAAGCGACCGTGAATTTTCCTGTATATTAGGACGCCAATTACATAGATCCTCCTTTGAAAGTCTGCTTCATTTTAGCCCTTTCCAAGATGTCCTGTAGATTTTTGGGATTGAGGACTCATGTAACCCAGGTTCCTTCTTCTTTCTTAGCAAAAGGTCATGCAGTTGCCCGTACATAAGGACACCATTCCCCCAGATTCATGCTCGAAATCACCTTGATTCAAGCTTAGCCCATAGCAAGACGACATGAATTTATTTTGGAATATTGAACACGAGTTATGCAGATTCCTTATTCTTACTTAACAATAGTCAGTGAAGTTTCCTGTATGTGACGACGCCCATTACCCAGATTCCTACTCGAAAAAGTTGATTCGTGGTTACCTCTTAGGAAGACTGCCTGTAGTTTTTGGGATTGAGGACTCATGTAACCAAGATTCCTTATACTTACTTAGCAATATGACGTGTAGTTTCCTGTATATGATGACTCCCATTACCCAGCTTCCTTCTTCACACTGCAAGATGCCGAGACAATTCCTGGAGACTGAGCATTCAGTTGTTTGGATAA
>NW_007138120.1:0-709 GCF_000164805.1 Carlito syrichta | reverse complement strand
CATTGCCTGTTGACTTTTAGGACTGAGGACTGCTATAACCCCGATTCTTTATCTTCCTTGGCAAGCGACCGTGAATTTTCCTGTATATTAGGACGCCAATTACATAGATCCTCCTTTGAAAGTCTGCTTATTTTAGCCCTTTCCAAGATGTCCTGTAGATTTTTGGGATTGAGGACTCATGTAACCCAGGTTCCTTCTTCTTTCTTAGCAAAAGGTCATGCAGTTGCCCGTACATAAGGACACCATTCCCCCAGATTCATGCTCGAAATCACCTTGATTCAAGATTAGCCCATAGCAAGACGACTTGAATTTATTTTGGAATATTGAACACGAGTTATGCAGATTCCTTATTCTTACTTAACGATAGTCAGTGAAGTTTCCTGTATGTGACGACGCCCATTACCCAGATTCCTACTCGAAAAAGTTGATTCGTGGTTACCTCTTAGGAATACTGCCTGTAGTTTTTGGGATTGAGGACTCATGTAACCAAGATTCCTTATACTTACTTAGCAATATGACGTGTAGTTTCCTGTATATGATGACTCCCATTACCCAGCTTCCTTCTTCACACTGCAGGATGCCGAGACAATTCCTGGAGACTGAGCATCCAGTTGTTTGGATAACACGAGAGTGACTCCCATAATGTTTCTTTGAGAAATGGAATCCAAGATTCCTTGGTTCCCCTTCACATGACCTCCCCAAAATGTGG
>NW_007138119.1:0-878 GCF_000164805.1 Carlito syrichta | reverse complement strand
CGGACCCAGAAGCCCAGATTGCTGATTAAACCTCATCAAGAGGCCCTGTGGATTCCGGGTAATGAGAACTCCTAGATCCGGATTTCCTTTTCGTTCTCAGCAAGATGCCCTGATTTTTCCAGTCGATGTGGATTCCCAACTCTCTATACAAAAAGACAGATGCAAAGAAGTTTCCTAGGGACGTGGAATCCATGATTCCTGGTTACCTTTAAAAACACATACTAAACATTTAGCATCTGCAAAACCCTTGTACCCTCTCAAAATAAAAAGTGAAACGTAAGGTGAAGGATTACACGGTTCACCTTAAGACCAGAGTTACATTCAAATATAGCAAGAAGATTCTTTTTGCCCAGGAAACTGGCCTTAGTTGTTCCGAGGAACCTAACGGACTTGGAGGGCCCGATAACTGTTTACAAATTTCAAGAGGACTAGAATGTTGCTGGAGTCCATAAATGAGTGATTCATAATATCCGCATGCTAAATTCCTCCGAAACATTTGGGGAACTCAAAGAAGTGTTTCTTGTTTGTCGCATTGCAGACACCCTGGGAATTTTTTGGATTGAAGACTCGTACAACAAAGATTCTTTATTCTTCCTTAGTTAGAGGCCGTGTAGTGTCCTGTATATGAGGACTCTCTTTCTCTAGATTCCTGTTTGAAACCCTGATTCTTGTTTGGCGCTTAGTATGACCCAGGTAGAATTTCTGATAGTGGAACCGTGGAAAACAGATTTCTTCTTTTTTCTTAACTAGAGACCATGTAGTTTCCTGTATATGAGGACTGCTATTACCCACATTCATGCCTCGAATCCCTGATTCTTCTTTAGACGTCAGCAAGATACCCTGAAGACTCTTATAACCCAGATTCCTTATTTTTAGCA
>NW_007138118.1:0-940 GCF_000164805.1 Carlito syrichta | reverse complement strand
GTAGTGTTCTGTATAAGAGGTCATGTAGTGTACTGAAATTCCTGCTTCATTCTCAGCAAGATGCCGAGACATTTCCTGGTGACCTAGAATTCCATTTGCTTGGATATCAAGAGAAAGACTCCCATGAAGTTTTTGTGGAATTGGAACCCAAGTTTCCTGGTTCCCTTTTTAAAAGTCACCCTATAATTATGGCGTCATAGAAGCCCAGATTGCTGATAAAACCTTATCATTAAACCTTGTAGATTTAGGCGATTGAGAACTCCAAGAACCGGATTCCCTTTACGTTCTCAGCAAGATGCCCTGATTTTCCCTGTCTATATTGATTCAAAAACTCTGCATACAAAAATGCAGATGCCCAGATGTTTCCTAGGGACATGGAATCCATGATTCCTGGTTACATTTTAATAATTCGTACTAAATATGTGGCAACTGTCAAACCCTTGAACCCTCTCCAAATAAAAGTACAAACGGAAATTTAAGATTACCAAGTTCATCTTAAGACCAGAGTTACATGCAAATATGTAAAGAAGATACATTTTTCCGGGCATCTGGCCTTAGTTGTCCCGAGGAACCTAAGGGATTTTTACTACCAGATACCCGTTTATAACTCTCAAGAGGACCAGAATGTTGATGGAGTCCTGGAATGACTGATTCATGATACCCACAAGACAAATATCTCTGAAATATGAGACGAGCTCTAAGCCCTTATTCTTGTTTATCCCGTAGTAAGACACCCTGAGATTTTTTCGGATTGGGGACTAGTGTACCACAGATTCCTTATTCTTCCTTAGTGAGGGGCTGTGTAGTGTCTTGTATGTGAGGACTCCCTTTCCCCAGAATCCTGTTTCGAACCCCTGATTCTTGTGTAGCTATTATCAAGATGCCATGTAGATATTGTGAAAGAGGAACCGTGTAAAACAGGTTTCTTATTTTTCTTAGA
>NW_007138117.1:0-792 GCF_000164805.1 Carlito syrichta | reverse complement strand
GGCGATTGAGAACTACAAGAACCGGGATTCCCTTTACGTTCTCAGCAAGATGCCTGATTTTCCCTGTCTATTTTGATTCAAAAACTCTGCATACAAAAATGCAGATGCCCAGATGTTTCCTAGGGACATGGAATCCATGATTCCTGGTTACATTTTAATAATTCGTACTAAATATGTGGCAACTGTCAAACCCTTGAACCCTCTCCAAATAAAAGTACAAACGGAAATTTAAGATTACCAAGTTCATCTTAAGACCAGAGTTACATGCAAATACGTAAAGAAGATACATTTTTCCGGGCATCTGGCCTTAGTTGTCCCGAGGAACCTAAGGGATTTTTACTACCAGATACCCGTTTATAACTCTCAAGAGGACCAGAATGTTGATGGAGTCCTGGAATGACTGATTCATGATACCCACAAGCCAAATATCTCTGAAATATGAGACGAGCTCTAAGCCCTTATTCTTGTTTATCCCATAGTAAGACACCCTGAGATTTTTTCAGATTGGGGACTAGTGTACCACAGATTCCTTATTCTTCCTTAGTGAGGGGCTGTGTAGTGTCTTGTATGTGAGGACTCCCTTTCCCCAGAATCCTGTTTCGAACCCCTGTTTCTTGTGTAGCCATTAGCAAGATGCCATGTAGATATTGCGAAAGAGGAACCGTGTAAAACAGGTTTCTTATTTTTCTTAGGAAGAGATCGTGTAGATTCTGTATATGGGGACTGCTATTACCTATGTTGCAGCTTCTAAACCCTGATTCTTGTTTAGCCCACAGCAGATAACCTGCTGGA
>NW_007138116.1:0-779 GCF_000164805.1 Carlito syrichta | reverse complement strand
CATTGGGGACTAGTGTATCACGGATTCCTTATTCTTCCTTAGCGAGGGCCCATGTAGTGTCCTGTATATGAGGACTCCCTTTCCCCAGAATCCTGTTTTGAAACAATGATTCTTGTTTAGTACTTAGCAAGATGTCATGTATATACTGTGATGGAGGAACTGTGTAAAAAAAGCTTTCTTATTTCGCCTTAGCAAGAGCTCATTTAGATTCTGTATATGAGGACTGCTATTACCTTTGTTGCAGCTTCTAAACACTGATTCTTTTTTAGCCCACAGCAGAAGGTCTGTTGATTTTTAGGACTGAGAACTCCAATAACCCTGATTCTTTTTCTTTCTTCACAAGAGGCCGTGTATTTTCCTGTATATTAGGACTCTCATTACATAGATCCTGCTTCGAAACTCTGATTCATTTTTAGCCCTTTCCAAGAAGCCCTGTAGATTTTTGGTATTGAGGACTCGTGTAACCAGGATTACTTATTCTTTCTTAGCAAAAGGTCATGTAGTTGCCTGTTTATAAGGACTCCATTTCCCAGATTCATGCTCGAAAACACACTGTTTCCTGTTTAGTCCATAGCAAGACGATCTGAAATTTTTTGGGGATTGAGGACATGAGTAACGCAGATTCCTTATTCTTACTTAGCAATAGGCAGTGAAGTTTCCTGTATGTTAGGACTCCCATTACTCAGATTTCGACTTCAAAAACCTGATTTGTGTTTACCTCTTAGGAAGAAGGCCTGTAGTTTTTGGGAATGAGGACTCATGTAACCAAGATTCCTTAT
>NW_007138115.1:0-746 GCF_000164805.1 Carlito syrichta | reverse complement strand
ATTGCTCCAAAACTTTTGGGGAGCTCGAAGCCGTGTTTCTTGTTTGCCCCATAGCAAACACCCTGGGAATTGTTTTGATTGAGGACTCATCCAACAAAGATTCTCTATTCTTCATTAGTTAGAGGGAGTGTAGTGTCCTGTATATGAGGACTATCTTTCCCAATATTCCTGTTTCGAAACCCTGATTCTTGTTTAGCCCTTAGTAAGACGCCAGGTAGGTTTTTTGATAGAGGAACCATTTAAAACAGATTTATTCTTTTTTCATAGTAAAGAGGCCATGTAGTTTCCTGTATATGAGGACTGCTATTACCCACATTCATGCCTCGAATCCCTGATTCTTCTTTGCCGTCAGCAAGATGCCCTGTAGATTTTCAGGTTTGAGGACTCGTATAACCTGATTCCTTATATTTAGCAACAGCCGTGCAGTTGCATATATATGAGTACTCCCTTTCCCAGTCACATGCGTCAAAATCCTGATGCTTGTACAGACCTTAGGAAGACGCCGTGTAGTTTCTTGAGGATGGAGAACACATGTCACCCAGATTCCTTAATCTTTCTTATGAAAAGTCCGTGCAGTTGCTTTTATATGAGGATTTCATTTCCCTAGATTATGCTTCAAAAACCCAAATTCGTGTTACCCCTTCGCAAGACACCCTGAAATCTTTTGAGGGATTGAGGACACGTGTAAACCAGATTCCTTATTGTTCCTTAGCAATACACAATGCAGTTTCCTGTATAGGAGGACT
>NW_007138114.1:0-797 GCF_000164805.1 Carlito syrichta | reverse complement strand
CATCTCAAGAGGATCAGAATGTTGCTGGAGTCCTGAAAATGACTGATTCTTAATACCCACAAGCCAAATATCTCCGAAACATGAGATGAGCTTGAAGCTCTTATTCTTGTTTATCCCATAGCAAGACACCCTGAGAATTTTTCGGATTTGGGACTACTGTATCATAGATTCCTTATTGTTCCTTAGTGAACAGCCGTGTAGTGTCCTGTATATGTGGACTCCCTTTCCCCAGAATCCTGTTTCGAAACTCTGATTCTTGTTTAGCCCTTAGTAAGATGTCATGTAGATAGTGAGATGGAGGAACAGTGTAAAACAGGTTTCTTATTTCTCCTTAGCAAGAGATTGTGTAGATTCTGTATATGAGGATTGCTATTACCTATTTTGCAGCTTCTAAACCCTGATTCTTGGTTACCCCACAGCAGATGGCCTGTTGATTTTTAGGACTGAGGACTGATATAACCCCGTTTCTTTTTCTTTCTTGGCAAGGGGCCGTGTATTTTCCTGAATATTGAGACTCTCATTACATAGATCCTGCTTCGAAAATCTGATTCTTTTTTAGCCCTTTCCACGATGCCCTGTAGATTTTTGGGATTGAAGACTCGTGTAACCCAGATTCCTTATTCTTTCTTAGCAAAAGGTCATGTAGTTGCCTGTATATAAGGACTCCATTTCCCCACATTCATGCTTAAAACACCTTATTCGTGTTTAGCCCATAGCAAGACGACCTAAAGTTTTTTGGGATTGAGGACCCGAATAATGCAGATACCTTATTCTTACAAGCAATAGGCAATGAAGTT
>NW_007138113.1:0-939 GCF_000164805.1 Carlito syrichta | reverse complement strand
GACGTGTAGTTTCCTGTATATGACGACTCCCATTTCCAGCTACCGCTTCACTCTGCAGGATGCTGAGACAGTCCTGGTGACCGAGAATTCCAGTTATTTGGATATCAAAGAAGCACGCCCATAATGTTCTTTGGGAACTGGACTCCAAGATTCCTGGATCCCCTTAACATGACCTCCCCAAAGGGTGGAATCTTCAAAACCCAACATCCAAATTTCCTCCTGCCAGCCCTCAAGAATTTTCTGTAGTTTGAGGTCACCTGAATCAAGGGATTTTGTACCAATATGCCTTTTGATTCTGAGAAACATGATTATGGTGGTAGATTTTCCTAGAACACAAAAGGATTTGTAGTGCCAGATCCTTGATTACAACTAACAAGATTACCAGAAAGTTCCTGTGGATCCGTAATGACATATTTAGCATATCAACGGAGAAAGTAGCTCTGAAAAATGTAGGGAGCCAGAAGCCAGATTGCTGATTAAACCTTATCAGGAGGCCCTGTAGATTACAGATAATGAGAACTCCTTGAACCGAATTTCCTTTCCTTTCACAGCAAGATGCCCTGATTTTCCCTGTCGATGTGGATTCCAAACTCTGTATACAGAAAGACAGATGCCCAGAAGTTTCCTAGGGACGTGGAATCCATGATTCCTGGTTACCTTTACAAATACATACTAAACCTTTGGCAACTGCAAAACCCTTGTCCCCTCTCAAAATTTATAGAGAAACGGAAGGTGAAGGATTACAGGGTTCACCTTAAGACCAGAGTTACATCCAAATATGGCAAGAAGATTATTTTTGTCCTGTTTTCTGGCCTAGTTGTTCTGAGGAACCTAACGGACTTGGAGTCCCCGATACCCGGTTACAACTTTCAAGAGGACCAGAATGTTGCTGGAGTCCTGAAATGACTGATTCTTAATATCCGCATGCTAAATAGCTCG
>NW_007138112.1:0-1089 GCF_000164805.1 Carlito syrichta | reverse complement strand
TCCCTAATTATGCTTCAAAAACCCAAATTCGTGTTTAGCCCTTAGCAAGACACACTGAAGTTTTGGGAGATTTAAGACACGTGTAAACCAGATTCCTTATTCTTCCTTAGCAAATGATAGTGCAGTTTCCTGTATATGAGGTCTCCCATTATCCAGTTTCCTACTCCCAAACCCTGATTGGTGGTTATCTCTTAGCAAGACGCTCTGTATATTTTGGGGATGGAGGACTCATGTAATCAAGATTCCTTATTCTTCCGTAGGAACAGGTTGTGTAGTGTTCTGTGTATGAGGACTCCGATTACTGAAATTCTTGTTTCATTCTCAGTAAACGCCGAGACATTTCCTTGTGACCTAGAATTCCAGTTACTTGGATATCAATAGAAATACTCTCATGAAATACTTCTGGAATTGGAACCCAAGATTCCTGGTTCCCTTTTCAAAAAAACCATAAAAATGTGGTGACATAGAATCCCAGATTGCTGTTTAAACCTTATCAAGAGACCTTGTAGATTTAGGCGATTGAGAACTCCAAGAACTGGATTTCCTTTCCGTTCTCAGCAAGATGCCCTGATTTTCCCTGTCTATGTAGATTCCAAGACTCTGTATACAAAAATGCAGTTGCCCAGATGTTTCCTAGGGACGTAGAATTCATGATTCCTCGTTACATTTTAATAATTCGTACTAATATTTGGCTAGTGCAAAAACCTCAGTCCCTCTCCAAATAAATGTACAAACGGAAATTTAAGGAATACCAAGTTCATCTTAAGACCAGATTTACATACAGTTATGGCAAGAAGATACTTTTTTTCGGGGAATCTAGCCTTAGTTGTCCTGAGGAACCTAAGGGACTTGTACTACCAAATACCCGTTTACAACTCTCAAGAAGACCGGAATGTTCCAGGAGTCCTTAAATGACTGATTCATAATACCCACAAGCCAAATAGCTCCGAAACATGAGACGAGTTCGAAGCCCTGATTCTTGTTTATCCCGTAGCAAGACACCCTGAGAATTTTTCGAGTTGGGGACTACTGTATCACATATTCCTTTTTCTCTTTAGTGAGGGGCTGTGTAGTGTCCTGTATATGAGG
>NW_007138111.1:0-983 GCF_000164805.1 Carlito syrichta | reverse complement strand
TAGAATTCCAGTTACTTGGATATCAATAGAAATACTCTCATGAAATACTTCTGGAATTGGAACCCAAGATTCCTGGTTCCCTTTTCAAAAAAACCATAAAAATGTGGTGACATAGAATCCCAGATTGCTGTTTAAACCTTATCAAGAGACCTTGTAGATTTAGGCGATTGAGAACTCCAAGAACTGGATTTCCTTTCCGTTCTCAGCAAGATGCCCTGATTTTCCCTGTCTATGTAGATTCCAAAACTCTGTATACAAAAATGCAGTTGCCCAGATGTTTCCTAGGGACGTAGAATTCATGATTCCTCGTTACATTGTAATAATTCGTACTAATATTTGGCTAGTGCAAAAACCTCAGTCCCTCTCCAAATAAATGTACAAACGGAAATTTAAGGAATACCAAGTTCATCTTAAGACCAAATTTACATACAATTATGGCAAGAAGATACTTTTTTTCGGGGAATCTAGCCTTAGTTGTCCTGACGAACCTAAGGGACTTGTACTACCAAATACCCCTTTACAGCTCTCAAGAGGACCAGAATGTTCCAGGAGTCCTTAAATGACTGATTCATAATACCCACAAGCCAAATAGCTCCGAAACATGAGACGAGCTCGAAGCCCTGATTCTTGTTTATCCCGTAGCAAGACATCCTGAGATTTTTTCGAGTTGGGGACTACTGTATCACATATTCCTTTTTCTTCCTTAGTGAGGGGCTGTGTAGTGTCCTGTATATGAAGACTCCCTTTCCCCAGAATCCTAATTGGAAACCCTGATTCTTGTTTAGCCCTTAGCAAGATGTCATGTAGATATTGTGACGAAGGAACCGTGTAAAACAGATTTCTTATTTCTCCTAAGCAAGAGATCCTGTATAATCTGTATATGAGGACTGGTATTACCTATGATTCATTTTCTAAATCCTGATTCCTGTTTAGCCCACAGCAGATGGTCTGTTGATTTTAAGGACTGAGGACTGCTATTACTC
>NW_007138110.1:0-673 GCF_000164805.1 Carlito syrichta | reverse complement strand
AGTGCAAAAACTTCAGTCCCTCTCCAAATAAATGTACAAACGGAAATTTAAGGAATACCAAGTTCATCTTAAGACCAGATTTACATACAATTATGGCAAGAAGATACTTTTTTTCGGGGAATCTAGCCTTAGTTGTCCTGAGGAACCTAAGGGACTTGTACTACCAAATACCCGTTTACAACTCTCAAGAAGACCAGAATGTTCCAGGAGTCCTTAAATGACTGATTCATAATACCCACAAGCCAAATAGCTCCGAAACATGAGACGAGTTCGAAGCCCTGATTCTTGTTTATCCCGTAGCAAGACACCCTGAGAATTTTTCGAGTTGGGGACTACTGTATCACATATTCCTTTTTCTTCTTTAGTGAGGGGCTGTGTAGTGTCCTGTATATGAGGACTCCCTTTCCCCAGAATCCTAATTGGAAACCCTGATTCTTGTTTAGCTCTTAGCAAGATGTCATGTAGATATTGTGACGAAGGAACCGTGTAAAACAGATTTCTTATTTCTCCTAAGCAAGAGATCCTGTAGAATCTGTATATGAGGACTGGTATTACCTATGTTGCATTTTCTAAATCCTGATTCTTGTTTAGCCCACAGCAGATGGCCTGTTGATTTTAAGGACTGAGGACTGCTATTACCCTGATTCTTTTTCTTCCTTGGCAAGGGACCGTG
>NW_007138109.1:0-3540 GCF_000164805.1 Carlito syrichta | reverse complement strand
TTAGCTTTTGGAAGTGAAGTTCCTGTATGTGAGAAATCCAATACCCAGATTCCGACTTCAAAAACCTGATTTATGGTTACCTCTTAGGAAGATGGCCAGTAATTTTTGGGATTGAGGACTCATGTAACCAAGATTCCTTTTACTTCCTTAGCAATATTACGTGTAGTTTCCTGTATATGACGACTCCCATTACCCAGCTTCCTCCTTCACTCTGCAGGAAGCTGAGACAGTTCTTGGTCACCGAAAATTCCAGTTTTCTTTGGATATCAGGAGAAAGAGGCCCATAATGTTCTTTGGGAACTGTAATCCAAGATTTCTGATTCCTCCTCCAAAGACCTCCCCAAAATGTGGAATCTTCAAAACCCAACATCCCAATTCCGATCTTCCCACCCACAAGAATTTTCTGTAGTTTGAGGTCACCAGAATCGAGGGATTTTGTACTAATATGCCTTTTGGTTCTGGGGAACATAATTATGGTCGTAAATATTCCTAGGACACAAAAGGATTTGTAGGGACAGATCTTTGTTTACAACTAGGAAAAAGAACAGAAATTTCCTGTGGATCTGTAATGACAGATTTAACGCATCCACGGAGAAAGTAGCTCTGAAAAATATAGGGACCCAGATGCCCAGATTGCTGATTCAACCTTATCCTGATGTCTTGTAGATTCCGGTTAATGCGAACTCTAGACCGGATTTCCTTTTCGTTCTCAGCAAGATGCCCTGATATTCCCTCTCGATGTGGATTCCAAACTCTGTATACAAAAAGATAGATGCCCAGAAGTTTCTTAGGGACATGGAATCCATGATTCCTGGTTACCTTTAAAAATACGTACTAAGCATTTGGCAACTGCAAATCCCATGTCCCCTCCAAAATAAAAAGAGAAACGGAAGCTGAAGGATGACAAGATTCACCTTAAGACCAGTGTTACATCCAAATATGGCAAAAAGATTCTTTTCATCCTGGACACTGGCCTTAGTTGTTCCGAGGAACCCAACGGACTCGGAGTGCCTGATACCAGTTTACAACTTTCAAGAGGACCAGAATGTTGCTGGAGTCCTGAAATGTCTGATTCGTAATATCTGCATGCAAAATTGCTGTGAAACATTTGGGGAGTTCGAAGTCCTGTGTCTTTTTTGTCCCCTAGCAGACACCCTGGGAATTTTTTGTATTGAGGCCTCATACAACAAAGATTCTTTATTCTTCCTTATTTAGAGGCCATGTAGTGTCCTGTATAGGAGGACTCTCTTTCCATAGATTCCTGTTTTGAAACCCTGAATCTTGTTTACCAATTAGTAAGACGCCATGTACCATTTTTGATAGAGGAATAGTGTAAAAAAGATTTCTTCTTTTTTCTTAGCAAGTGGCCATGTAGTTTCCTGTATATGAGGACTGCTATTACCCACATTGATGCCTCAAATCCCTGATTCTTCTTTAGCCGTCAGCAAGATGCCCTGTAGACTTTCAGGACCGAGGACTCGTATAACCTAGATTCCTTATTTTTAGCAACAGCTGTGCAGTTGCCTGTATATGAGTACTCCCTTTCCCAGATACATGCGTCGAAACCCTGATGCTTGTTTAGACCTTAGGAAGACACCGTGTAGTTGTTTGTGGATTGAGAATACATGTCACCCAGATTCCTTATTTTTTCTTAGGAAATGTCCGTGCTGTTGCAGGTATATGAGGTTTTCATTTCCCTAGATTATACTTCAAAAACCCAAATTCGTTTTTAGCCTTTAACAAGACACCCTGAAGTTTTTGGGGATTGAGGACACGTGTAAATCAGATTCCTCATTCTTCCTAAGCAAAAGACAGTGCAGTTTCCAGTATATGAGGACTACCATTATCCAGATACCTACTCCCAAACCCTGATTGGTGGTTATCTCTTAACAAGACGCTCTGTAGGTTTTTGGGATGGAGGACTCGGGTAAGCAAGATTCCTTATCCTTCCATAGCTCCAGGTCATGTAGTGTTCTCTATATGAGGACTCCTATTATTGAAATTCCTGCTTAATTCTCAGCAAGACGCCGAGACATTTCCTGGTGACCTAGATTTCTAGTTGCTTGGATATCAAGAGAAAGACTCCCATAAAGTTCTTGTGGAATTGGTACCCAAGATTCCTGGTTCCCTTTTCAAAGACACCCTAATAATGTAGCGACATGCCCTGTAAATTTTTGGGTTTGATGACTCATATAACCCAGATTCCTTATTCTTTCGTAGCAAAAGGTCATGTAGTTGCCTATATATAAGGTCTCCATTTCCCCAGATTCATGCTGCAAACACCCTGATTCGTGTTTAGCCCATAGCAAGACGACCTGAAGTTTTTTTGGGATTGAGGACATGAGTAACGCAGATTCCTTATACTTACTTAGCAATAGGCAGTGAAGTATCCTGTATGTGAGCACTCCCATTACCCGGATTCCTACTTCAAAACGTGATTCGTGGTTACCTCTTAGGGAGACGGCCTGTAGTTTTTGTGATTGAGGACTCATGTAAGCAAGATTCCTTATACTTCCTTAGCAATATGACATGTAGTTTCCTGTATATGACGACTGCCATTAACCAGCTTTCTGCTTCACTCTGCAGGATTATGAGACAGTTCCTGGTGACCGAGAATTCCAGTTGTTTGGATATCAAGAAAAAAGACCCCCATAATGTTCTTTGGGAACTGGAATCCAAGATTTCTGATTCCCCTTCAAAAGACCTCCCGAAAATGTGGAATCTCCAAAACGCAATATCCCAATTCCGACCTGCACACCCACAAGAATTTTCTGTAGTTTTAGATCAACAGAATCGAGGGATTTTGTACTAATATGCCATTTGATTCTGGGGAACATGATTATGGTCGTAGATTTTACTAGGACACAATAGGATTTATAGGGACTGATCCTTCTTTACAACAAACAAGAGGACCAGAGTTCCTGTGGATCTGTAATGACAGATTTAGCATATCCACGGAGAAAGTAGGTCTGAAAAATGTTGGAACCCAGAGCCCAGATTCCTGATTAAACCTTATCAAGAGGCCCTGTAGATTCTAGTTAATGCGAACTCTTAGAACTGGATTTTCTTGTCGTTTTCAGCAAGATACTTTGATTTTCCCTCTCAATGTGGATTCCAAACTCTGTATACAAAAAGACAGATGCCCAGAAGTTTCCTAGGGATGTGGAATTCATTATTCCTGGTTACCTTTAAAAATACGTACTAAACATTTGGCAACTGCAAACCCAATGTTCCCTCTCAAAATAAAAAGAGAAACAGAAGATGATGGATCACAGGGTTCACCTGAAGACCAGAATTACATCCAAATATGGCAAGAAGATTATTTTTATCCTGTAATCTGGCCTTAATTGTTCCGAACAAGCCAACGTACTTGGAGTGCCCGATACCCGTTTACAACATTCAACAGGACCAGAATGTTGCTGGAGTCCTGAAATGTCTGATTCGTAATATCCACATGTTAAATTGCTGTGACACATTTGAGGAGCTCAAAGCCTTGTTTCTTGTTTGTCCCTCAACAAACACTCTGGGAATTTTTTGTAT
>NW_007138108.1:0-689 GCF_000164805.1 Carlito syrichta | reverse complement strand
TAATGCGAACTCTAGACCCGGATTTCCTTTTCATTCTCAGCAAGATGCCCTGATATTCCCTCTCGATGTGGATTCCAAACTCTGTATACAAAAAGACAGATGCCCAGAAGTTTCCTAGGGACGTGGAATCCATGATTCTTGGTTACCTTTAAAAATACTTACTAAACATTTGGCAACTGCAAATCCCATGTCCCCTCCAAAATAAAAAGAGAAACGGATGGTGAAGGATGACAAGATTCACCTTAAGACCAGTGTTACATCCAAATATGGCAAAAAGATTCTTTTCATCCTGGACACTGGCCTTAGTTGTTCCGAGGAACCCAACGGACTCGGAGTGCCTGATACTAGTTTACAACTTTCAAGAGGACCAGAATGCTGCTGGAGTCCTGAAATGTCTGATTCGTAATATCTGCATGCAAAATTGCTGTGAAACATTTGGGGAGTTCAAAGTCCTGTGTCTTTTTTGTCCCATAGCAGACACCCTGGAAATTTTTTGTATTGAGGCCTCATACAACAAAGATTCTTTATTCTTCCTTATTTAGAGGCCATGTAGTGTCCTGTATAGGAGGACTCTCTTTCCCTAGATTCCTGTTTTGAAACCCTGATTCTTGTTTACCAATTATTAAGACGCCATGTACCATTTTTGATGGAGGAATAGTGTAAAAAAGATTTCTTCTTTTTTCTTAGCA
>NW_007138107.1:0-733 GCF_000164805.1 Carlito syrichta | reverse complement strand
TCTCTATAGGAGGACTCCCATTATTGAAATTCGTGCTTAATACTCAGCAAGACGCCGAGACATTTCCTGGTGACCTAGATTTCTAGTTGCTTGGATATCAAGAGAAAGACTCCCATAAAGTTCTTGTGGAATTGTACCCAAGATTCCTGGTTCCCTTTTCAAAGACACCCTAATAATGTAGTGACATGCCCTGTAGATTTTTGGGTTTGATGACTCATATAACCCAGATTCCTTATTCTTTCGTAGCAAAAGGTCATGTAGTTGCCTATATATAAGGACTCCATTTCCCCAGATTCATGCTGCAAACAACCTGATTCATGTTTAGCCCATAGCAAGACGACCTGAAGTGTTTTGGGGATTGAGGACATGAGTAACACAGATTCCTTATACTTACTTAGGAATAGGCAGTGAAGTATCCTGTATGTGAGCACTCCCATTACCCGGATTCCTACTTCAAAACGTGATTCGTGGTTACCTGTTAGGGAGACGGCCTGTAGTTTTTGGGATTGAGGACTCATGTAAGCAAGATTCCTTATACTTCCTTAGCAATATGACATGTAGTATCCTGTATATGACGACTGCCATTAACCAGCTTTCTGCTTCACTCTGCAGGATTCTGAGACAGTTCCTGGTGACCGAGAATTCCAGTTGTTTGGATATCAAGAAAAAGACCCCCATAATGTTCTTTGGGAACTGGAATCCAAGATTTCTGATTCCCCTTCAAAAGACCTCG
>NW_007138106.1:0-550 GCF_000164805.1 Carlito syrichta | reverse complement strand
TGTAGTTGCCTATATATAAGGACTCCATTTCCCCAGATTCATGCTGCAAACACCCTGATTCGTGTTTAGCCCATAGCAAGACGACCTGAAGTTTTTTTGGGATTGAGGACATGAGTAACACAGATTCCTTATACTTACTTAGCAATAGGCAGTGAAGTATCCTGTATGTGAGCACTCCCATTACCCGGATTCCTACTTCAAAACGTGATTCGTGCTTACCTCTTAGGGAGACGGCCTGTAGTTTTTGTGATTGAGGACTCATGTAAGCAAGATTCCTTATACTTCCTTAGCAATATGACATGTAGTTTCCTGTATATGACGACTGCCATTAACCAGCTTTCTGCTTCACTCTGCAGGATTCTGAGACAGCTCCTGGTGACCGAGAATTCCAGTTGTTTGGATATCAAGAAAAAGACCCCCATAATGTTATTTGGGAACTGGAATCCAAGATTTCTGATTACCCTTCAAAAGATCTCCCAAAAATGTGGAATCTCCAAAACCCAATATCCCAATTCCAACCGGCACAGCCACAAGAATTTTCTGTATTTTT
>NW_007138105.1:0-756 GCF_000164805.1 Carlito syrichta | reverse complement strand
CGGATGTGGAATTCATTATTCCTGGTTACCTTTAAAAATACGTACTAAACATTTGGCAACTGCAAACCCAATGTTCCCTCTCAAAATAAAAAGAGAAACAGAAGATGATGGATCACAGGGTTCACCTTAAGACCAGAATTACATCCAAATATGGCAAGAAGATTATTTTTATCCTGTAATCTGGCCTTAATTGTTCCGAACAAGCCAACGTACTTGGAGTGCCCGATACCCGTTTACAACATTCAACAGGACCAGAATGTTGCTGGAGTCCTGAAATGTCTGATTCGTAATATCCACATGTTAAATTGCTGTGACACATTTGAGGAGCTCAAAGCCTTGTTTCTTGTTTGTCCCTCAACAAACACTCTGGGAATTTTTTGTATTGAGGACTCTTACAACAAAGATTCTTTTTTCTTCCTTAGTTAGAGGCTGTGTAGTGTCCTGTATAGGAGGACTCGATTTCCCTAGATTCCTGTTTTAAAACCCTGATTCGTGTAGAAGTAAGACGTCATGTAGATTTTTTGATAGAGGAACTGTGTGAAAAATATTTCTTCTATTTTCTTAGCAAGAGGCCATGTAGTTTCCTGTATTTGAGTACTGCTATTACCCACATTCATGCCTCAAATCCCTGATTCTTCTTTAGCCGACAGGAAGATGCCCTGTGAACATTCAGGAATGAGGACTCATATAACCCAGATTCCTTATTTTTAGCAATAGCCGTGCAATTACCTGTATATGAGTACTCCATTTCCCAGA
>NW_007138104.1:0-1094 GCF_000164805.1 Carlito syrichta | reverse complement strand
TAAAAAGAGAAACAGAAGATGATCGATCACAGGGTTCACCTAAGACCAGAGTTACATACAAATATGGCAAGAAGATTATTTTTATCCTGTAATCTGGCCTTAATTGTTCCGAAGAACCCAACGTACTTGGAGTGCCCGATACCCGTTTACAACATTCAACAGGACCAGAATGTTGCTGGAGTCCTGAAATGTCTGATTCGTAATATCCACATGTTAAATTGCTGTGACACATTTGAGGAGCTCAAAGCCTTGTTTCTTGTTTGTCCCTCAACAAACACTCTGGGAATTTTTTGTATTGAGGACTCTTACAACAAAGATTATTTTTTCTTCCGTAGTTAGAGGCTGTGTAGTGTCCTGTATAGGAGAACTCGATTTCCCTAGATTCCTGTTTTAAAACCCTGATTCGTGTAGAGCCCTTAGTAAGACGTCATGTAGATTTTTTGATAGAGGAACTGTGTGAAAAATTTTTCTTCTATTTTCTTAGCAAGAGGCCATGTAGTTTCCTGTATTTGAGTACTGCTATTACCCACATTCATGCCTCAAATCTCTGATTCTTCTTTAGCAGACAGGAAGATGCTCTGTGAACATTCAGGAATGAGGACTCATATAACCCAGATTCCTTATTTTTAGCAATAGCCGTGCAATTACCTGTATATGAGTACTCCGTTTCCCAGATACATGCGTCAAAAACCTGTTGCTTGTTTAGACCTTAGGAAGACGTCGTGTAGTTTTTTGGGGATGGAGAACACAAGTCACCCAGATTCCTTATTCTTTCTTAGGAAAAGTCCGTGCAGTTGCAGGTATATGAGGATTTCATTTCCATAGATTATGCTTCAAAATCCAAATTCGTGTTTAGCCCTTAGCAAGACAGCCTGAAGTTTTTTTGGGGATGGAGGACAGGTGTAATCCAGATTCCTTATTGTTCCTAAGCAATAGACAGTACAGTTTCCTGTATATGAGGACTCCCATTATCCAGATACCTACTCCAAAACCCTGATTGGTGGTTATCTCTTACCAAGCCTCTCTGTAGGTTTTTGGGATGGAGGACTCGGGTAAGCAAGATTTCTTATCCTTCCATAGCACCAGGTCATGCT
>NW_007138103.1:0-959 GCF_000164805.1 Carlito syrichta | reverse complement strand
TTCTTTAGCCGACAGGAAGATGCCCTGTGAACAATTCAGGAATGAGGACTCATATAACCCAGATTCGTTATTTTTTAGCAATAGCCGTGCAATTACCTGTATATGAGTACTCCATGTTCCCAGATACATGCGTCGAAAAC
Source organism: Carlito syrichta (assembly GCF_000164805.1). NCBI lineage: Eukaryota > Metazoa > Chordata > Mammalia > Primates > Tarsiidae > Carlito > Carlito syrichta. Next base: position 819 of record NW_007138103.1, on the reverse strand, counting down.
GTGATGCTTGTTTAGACCTTAGGAAGACGTCATGTAGTTTTTTGGGGATGGAGAACACATGTCACCCAGATTCCTTATTCTTTCTTAGGAAAAGTCCGTGCAGTTGCTGGTATATGAGGATTTCATTTCCCTAGATTATGCTTCAAAATCCAAATTCGTGTTTAGCCCTTAGCAAGACAGCCTGAAGTTTTTTTGGGGATGGAGGACAGGTGTAAGCCAGATTCCTTATTGTTCCTAAGCAATAGACAGTACAGTTTCATGTATATGAGGACTCCCATTATCCAGATACCTACTCCAAAACCCTGATTGGTGGTTATCTCTTACCAAGCCTCTCTGTAGGTTTTTGGGATGGAGGACTCGGGTAAGCAAGATTTCTTATCCTTCCATAGCACCAGGTCATGCAGTGTTCTGTATATTAGGACTCCCATTAATGAAATTCCTGCTTAATTCTCAGCAAGTCGCCAAGACATTTCCTGGTGACCTAGAATTACAGTTTCTTAGATATCAAGAGAAAGACTCCCATGATGTTCTTGTGGAATTGGAACCCAAGATTCCTGGTTCTCTTTTCAAAGACACCCTAATAATGTGGCAACATAGAATCCCAGATTGCTGATTAAACCTTATCAAGAGACCTTGTAGATTTAGGCGACTTAGAACTCCAAGAACTGGATTCCCTTTCCGTTCTCAGCAAGATGCCCTGATTTTCCCTATCTATGTGGATTCCAAAATACTGCATACAAAAATGCAGATGCCCACTTGTTTCCAAGGACGTAGAATCCGTAATTCCTGGTTACATTGTAATAATTCATACTAAATATT
>NW_007138102.1:0-648 GCF_000164805.1 Carlito syrichta | reverse complement strand
CCCTTAGTAAGAGGCCATGTAGATTTTTTGATAGAGGAGCGGTGTAGAACAGATTTTTTCTTTTTTCTTAGCATGAGGCCATGTAGTTTCCTATGCATGTGTACTGCTATTACCGACATTCATGCCTCAAATCCCTGATTCTTCTTTAGTCATCAGCAAGATATCCTGTAGATTTTCAGGACTGAGGATTCGTATAACTCAGATTTCTTATTTTTAGCAACTGCCTTGTAGTTGCCTGTATATGAGTACTCCCTTTCCCAGATACATGTGTTGAAACCCTGATGATTGTTTAGTCCTTAGGAAGATACCGTGTAGTTCTTTGGTGATTGAGAGCGCATGTCACCCGGATTCCTTATTGTTTCTTAGGAAAAGTCTGTGCAGTTGCCTGTATATGAGGATTTCATTTCCCTAGATTATGCTTCAAAAACCAAATTCGTGGTTATCTTTTAGCAAGAAACCTTGAAGTTTTTTTGGGGGATTGAGGACAAGTGTAAACCAGATTCCTTATTCTTCCTTAGAAATAGACAGAGTAGTTTCCTGTATATGAGGACTCACATTATCCAGATTCCTACTCCTAAAACCCTGATTGGTGGTTACCTCTTAACAAGATGCTCTGTAGGTCTTTGGAATGGAGGACTCGTGTAACCA
>NW_007138101.1:0-670 GCF_000164805.1 Carlito syrichta | reverse complement strand
AAGGATTCCATTTCCCCAGAGTCATGCTAAAACACCCTGATTCGAGTTAGCCTATAGCAAGACGACCGGAAGTTTTTTGGGATTGAGGACACTAGTAAAGCAGATTCCTTATTCTTATTTAGCAATAGGCAGTGAAGTTTCCTGTATGTGAGGACTGCCATTACCCAGATTCCTACTCCAAAAATCTGACTGGTGGCTATCTCTTAGCAAAGAGCTCTGTACCTTTTTGGGATAAGGACTCGTGTAAACAAGATTCCTTATACTTCTGTAGCAACTGGTCATGTAGTGTTCTCTATATGAGGACTCCCATAACTGAAATTACTGCTTCAATCTCCGCAAGATGCCGAGACCTTTCCTGGTGGCCTAGGATTCCAGCTGCTTGGATATCAAGAGATAGACTCCCATAAATTTCTTATGGAATTGGAACCCAAGATTCCTGGTTCCCTTTTCAAAAGACACACTAAAAGTGTGGCGACATAGAAGCCCAGATTGCTGATTAAACCTTATCAAGGGAACTTGTAGGTTTAGGCAATTGAGAACTCCAAGAACCGGATTCCCTTTCCATTCTCAGCAAGATGCCCATATATTCCTTGTCTATGTGGATCCCAAAACTCTGTATACAAAAATGCCAATGCCCAGATGTTTCCTAGGGACGTGGAATCAATGATCC
>NW_007138100.1:0-856 GCF_000164805.1 Carlito syrichta | reverse complement strand
GGAGTCCTGAAATGAGCAATTCGTAATATCTACATGCTAATTGCTCCGAAATATTTGGGGAGCTCAACGCCCTGTTTCTTGTTTGTCCCATAGCAGACACCCTGGGAATTTATTAGATTGAGGACTCATACAACCAAGATTCTTTTTCGTCCTTAGTTGGAGGCCATATAGTGTCCTGTATGTGAGGACTTTCTTTCCCTAGATTCCTGTTTCGAAACCCTGATTATTGTAGCCCTTAATAAGATGCCATGTAGATTTTTTGATAGAGGAACCGTTTAAAACAGATTTCTTCTTTTTCCTTAGCCAGAGGCCATGTAGTTTCCTGTATATGAGGACTGCTATTACCCACATTCATGCCTCGAATCTCTGATTCTTCGTTAGCCCACAGCAAGATGCCCTGTAGATTTTCAGGACTGAGAACTCATATAACCCAGATTCCTTACTTTTAGCAACAGCCATGCAATTGCCTGTATATGAGTACTCCCTTTCCCAGATACATGCGTGGAAAACCTGATGCTTGTTTAGACCTTAGGAAGACACCGTATAATTTTTTGGTGATTGAGAACACATGTCACCCAGATTCCTTATTCTTTCCTAGGAAAAGTCCATGCAGTTGTCTGTATATGATGATTTCATTTCCCTAGATTATGTTTCAGAAACCCAAATTCGTGTTTAGCCTTTAGCAAGACACCCTGAAGTTTTATTTGGGATTGAGGACACGTGTAAACCAGATTCCTTATTCTTTCTTAGCAATAGACACTGCAGTTTCCTGTATATGCGGACTACCATTATCCAGATTCCTACTCCCAAAACCTGATTGGTGGTTATCACTTAGCAAGACGCTCTGTATCTTTTT
>NW_007138099.1:0-771 GCF_000164805.1 Carlito syrichta | reverse complement strand
TGGGGAGTATTGTATCACGGATTCGTTATTCTTCTTAGCGAGGGTCCATGTAATGTCCTATATATGAGGATTCCCTTTCCCCAGAACCCTTTTTGGAAACCCTGATTCTTTTATAGCCCTTAGCAAGATGTCATGTAGATATTGTGATGGAAGAACCGTGCAAAACAGGTTTCTTACTTCTCCTTAGCAAGAGAACATGTAGATTCTGTACATGAGGACTGCTAATACCTATGCTGCAGCTCCTAATCCCTGATTCTTGTGAGCTGACAGCAGATGGACTGTTGATTTTTAGGAATGAGGGTTGCTATAACCCCGATTCTTTTTCTTCCTTGGGAAGGGGCCGTGTATTTTTCTGTATATTAGTACTCCCAATACATAGATCCTGCTTCGATACTATGATTCTTTTTAAGCCCTTTCCCAGATGCCCTGTAGATTTTTGGTATTGAGGACTCGTGTAACCCAGATTCATTAGTCTTTCTTAGCCAAAGGTCATGTAGTTGCCTGTATATAAGGACTCCATTTCCCCAGATTCATCCTTAAAACACCCTGATTCGTGTTTAGCCCATAGCAAGACGACCTGCAGTTTTTTTGGGATTGAGGACACGAGTAACGCAGATTCCTTATTGGTACTTAGTAATAGGCTGTGAAGTTTCTTGTGTGTGAGGACTTCCATTACCCAGATTCCTACACCAAAAACCAGATTCGTGGTTACCTCTGAGGAAGACGCACTGTAGTTTTTGGGATTGAGGACTTATGTAACCAAGATTACTT
>NW_007138098.1:0-714 GCF_000164805.1 Carlito syrichta | reverse complement strand
GCAGGATGCCGAGACAGTTCCTGGTGACCAAGAATACCAGTTGTTTGGATATCAAGAGAAAGACTCCCATCATGTTCTTTGGGAACTGGAATTCAAGATTCCTGGTTCACCTTCACAAGACCTCCCCAAAATGTGGAATCTTCAAAATCCAACATCCCAATTCCAACCTGCCCGCCCATAAGAATTTTCTGTAGTTTGTGGTCACCTGAATCGAGGGATTTTGTACCAATATGCCATTTGTTTCTGGGGAACATGATTATGGTCGTAGATGTTCCTAGGCACAAAAGGATTTGTAGGGCCAGATCTTTGATTACAACGAAAAAGAGGACCAGAGAGTTCCTGTGGATCTGTACTGACAGATTTAGGATATACACAGAGTGAGTAGCTCTGAAAAAAGTAGGGACCCAGAAACCCAGATTGCTGATTATACCTTATCAAGAGGCCCTGTGGATTCTGGTTAATGAGAACTCCTAGAACCGAATTGCCATTTCGTTCTCAGCAAGATGCCCTGATTTTCCCTGTTGATGTCAATTCCAAACTCTGTATACAAAAAGACAGATGCCCAGAAGTTTCCTAGGGACGTGGAATCCATGATTCCTGGTTATCTTTAAAAATACGTACTAAACTTTTGGCAATTGCAAAACCCTTGTACCCTCTCAAAATAAAAACGAAACGGAAGGGGAAGGATTACAGCGTTCACCAAAACACCAGAGG
>NW_007138097.1:0-709 GCF_000164805.1 Carlito syrichta | reverse complement strand
TCTCAGCAGATGCCCTGATTTTCCCTGTCGATGTCGATTCCAAACTCTGTATACAAAAAGACAGATGCCCAGAAGTTTCCTAGGGACGTGGAATCCATGATTCCTGGTTATCTTTAAAAATACGTACTAAACTTTTGGCAATTGCAAAACCCTTGTACCCTCTCAAAATAAAAACAGAAACGGAAGAGGAAGGATTACAGCGTTCACCAAAACACCAGAGTTACATCCACATATGTCAAGAAGATTCCTTATGTCCTGGAATCTTGCCGAAGTTATTCTAAGGAACGTAACGTACTTGGATTGCCCGATAACCATTTACAACTTTCAAGAGGACCAGAATGTTGCTGGAGTCCTGAAATGACTGATTCACAATATCCACACGCTAAATTGCGCCGAAACATTTGGGGAGCTCGAGCCCTGTTTCTTTTTGTCCCATAGCAGACACCCTAGGAATTTTTTGGATTGAGGACTCGTACAACCAAGATTCTTTTTCGTCCTTATTTGGAGGCCATGTAGTGTCCTACATGTGAGGACTCTCTGTACCTAGATTCCTGTTTCGAATCCCTGAATCTTTTTTAGCCCATTGTAAGATGCCATATAGATTTTCTGATAGAGGAACCGTGTAAAACAGATTTCTTCTTTTTCTTTTTTCTTTTTTTTTTGAGTTGGAGTCTCACTCTGTCACCCTGACTGGAGTGCAGTGGCCGCG
>NW_007138096.1:0-3589 GCF_000164805.1 Carlito syrichta | reverse complement strand
CCCGCTCCCGGCCACTGCAGCCTCGACATGCTGGGCTCCAGGGATCCTTCCGCCTCAGCCTTCCAAGTAGCCGGAATTACAGGCATACACTACCACGCCCAGCTGATCTTTTGATATATTGTAGAGATGAGGTCTTGCTGCCCAGGCGGGTCTCAAACCCGTGGGCTCAGGCAATCCACTCACCTCAGCCTCCCAAAGGCGTGGGATTACAGGCTGAGCTGACGAGCCTGGCTAGATTTTTTGATAGAGGAACCGTGTAAAACAGATTTCTTCTTTTTTCTTAGCAAGAGGCCATGTAGATTCCTGTATATGAGGACTGCTATTACCCACATTCATGCCTCGAATCCCTGATTCTTCTTTAGCCATCAGCAAGATGCCCTGTACATTTTCAGGACTGAGGACTCGTATAACCGAGATTCCTTACTTTTAGCAACAACTTTGCAGTTGCATCCATATGAGTACTCCCTTTCCCAGATACATGCATCGAAACCCTCATGCTTATTTAGACCTTAGGAAGATGTAATTTTTTGGTGATTGAGACAACGTGTCACCTTGATTCCTTATTCTTTCTTAGGAAAAGTCCGTGCAGTTGTCTGTATATGAAGATTTCATTTCCCTAGATTATGCTTCAGAAACCCAAATTCGTGTTTAGCCCTTAGCAAGACATTCTGAAGTGTTTTGGGGGGATTGAGTACACGTGTCAACCAGATTCCTTATTCTTCCGTAGCAATAGACAGTGCGGTTTCCTGTATATGAGGACTCCTATTATCCAGATTCCAACTCCCAAAACCTGATTGGTTGTTATCTCTTAGCAAGACGCTCTGTAGCTTTTTGGGATGGAGGACTTGTGTAACCAAAATTCCTTACTCTTCTTTAGTACAGGTCGTGTAGTGTTCTGTATATGAGGACTCCCATAACTGAAATTCCTGTTTCATTCTCCGCAAGACACCGAGACATTTTCTGGTTGCCTAGGATTCCAGTTGCTTGGATATGAAGAGAAACATCCCAATAAAGTTCTTTTGTAATTGGAACCCAAGATTCCTGGTTACCATTTCAAAAAAACACACTAAAAATGTGGCGACATAGAAGCTCAGATTGCTGATTAAACCTTATCAAGTGACGTTGTGGATTTAGGCGCTTCAGAACTCCAAGAACCAGATTCCCTTTCCGTTCTCAGCAAGATGCCCTGATTTTTCCTGCCTATGTTGATTCCAAAACACCGTATACAAAAATTCAGAAGCCCAGAAGTTTCCTAGGGACGTGGAATCCATGATTATTGGTTTCATTTTAATAAATCCTACTCAATATTTGGCAACTGCAAAACCCACCACTCCTCTCCAAATAAAAGTACAAACCGAAATTTAAGAATTTCCAAGTTCATCTTCAGACCAGAGTTACATCCAAATACGGCAAGAAGACACTTTTGTTCCGGGAATCTGGCCTTAGTTGTCCCGAGGAACCTAAGCGACTTGTACTACCAGTTACCCGTTTAGAACTCTCAAGAGGACCAGAATGTTGCCAGAGTCCTGATAAGACTGATTCATAATACCCACAAGCCAAATATCTTCCAAATATGAGAGGAGCTTCAAGCCCTGATTCTTTTTTACCCGTAGCAAGACATCCTGAGAATTTTTCAGATTTGGGACTAGTGTATCAGAGATTCCTTATTCTTCCTTAGCGAGGGGCCGTGTAATTTGTTGTATATGAGGTCTCCCTTTCCCCAGAACCCTGTTTAGAAACCCTGAATCTTGTTTAGCCCTTAGCAAGATGTCATGTAGATATTGTGATGGAGGAAACGTGTAAAACAGGCTTCTTATTTCTCATTAGCAAGAGATCGTGTAGATTCTGTATATGAGGACTGCTATTACCTATGTTGCAGCTTCTAAACCCTGTTTCTTGTTGAGCCCACAGCAGATGGCCTATTGATTTTTACAACTGAGGACTGCTATAAGCCCAATTCTTTTTCTTCTTTGGCAAGGGGCCTTGTATTTTCCTGTGTATTAGGACTCTAATTACATAGATCCTGCTTCAAAACTCTGATTCTTTTTAGCCCTTTCCAAGATGCCCTGTAGATTTTTGGGATTGAGGACTCGTGTAACCTAGATTCCTTATTCTTTCTTAGCACAAGGTCATGTAGTTGCCTGTATAAAAGGACTCCATTTCCCGAGATTCATGCTAAACACACCCTGATTCGTGTTTAGCCAATAGCAAGAGGACCTGAAGTTTTTTTGGGATTGAGGACATGAATAACGCAGATTCCTTATTCTTACGTAGCAATAGGCAGTGAAGTTTTCTGTATGTGAGGACTCCCATTACCCAGATTCCTACTTCAAATCCTGATTCGTGGTTACCTCTTAGGAAGACGGCCTGTAGTTTTTTGGATTGAGGACTCATGTAACAAAGATACCTTATACTTTCTTAGCAATATGACGTGCTGTTTCCTGTATATGACGACTCCCATTACACAGCTTCCGCTTCACTCTGCAGGATGCCAAGACAGTTCCTGATGACCGAGAATTCCTGTTTTTTGGATATCAAGAGAAAGACTCCCATAATGTTCTTTGTGAACTGGAAATCAAGATTCATGGTTCCCCTTCACAAGACATCCCCAAAATGTGGAATCTTCAAAACCCAACATCCCAATTCCGACCTGCCCACCCACCACAATTTTCTGTAGTTTGAGGTCACCTGAATTGAGGGATTTTGTACCAATATGCCTTACGATTCTGAGAAACATGATTATGGTCGTAGATGTTCCTAGGACACAAAAAGATTTGTAGGGCCAGATCCTTGATTACAACTAACAAGAAGACCAGAAAGTTCATCTGGATCTGTAATGACAGATTCAGCATATCCACGGAGCAAGTAGCTCTGAAAAATGAAGGGACCTAGAAGCCCAGATTGCTGATTAAACCTTATCTAGAGGCCCTGTAGATTCCAGTTAATGAGAACTCCTAGAACCGGATTTCCTTTTCGTTCTCAGCAAGATGACCTGATTTTCCCTGTCGATGTGGAATCCAAACTCTGTATATAAAAAGACAGATGCCCAGAAGTTTCCTTAGGATGTGGAATCCATTATTCCTGGTTACCTTTAAAAATACGTACTAAACATTTGGCAATTGCAAAACCCTTGTCCCCTCTCAAAATAAAAACAGAAACAGAAGGGAAGGATTACAGGGTTCACCTTAAGACCAGAGTTATATCCAAATATGGCAAGAAGATTCTTTTTGTCCTGGAATCTGGCCTTAGTGTTCTGAGGAACCTAACCGACTTGGAGTGCCCGATACCCGTTTACAACTTTCAAGAAGACCAGAATGTTGCTGGAGTCCTGAAATGACCGAATCGTTATATCTGCATTTTAAATTGCTCTGAAACATTTGGAGAGCTCGAAGCCCTGTTTTTTGTTTGTCCCATACCAGACACCCTGGGAATTTTTTGGATTGAAGACGCATACAACAGAGTTTCTTTTCCGTCCTTAGGTAGGGTCCATATAGTAGTCCTGTATGTTAGGAGTCTCTTTCCCTAGATTCCTGTTTTGAAACCCTTATTCTTGTTTAGCCCTTAGTAAGACACCATGTAAATTTTTTTT
>NW_007138095.1:0-700 GCF_000164805.1 Carlito syrichta | reverse complement strand
TGATTTTCCCTGTCGATGTGGAATCCAAACTCTGTATATAAAAAGACAGATGCCCAGAAGTTTCCGTAGGATGTGGAATCCATTATTCCTGGTTACCTTTAAAAATACATACTAAACATTTGGCAATTGCAAAACGCTTGTCCCCTCTCAAAATAAAAACAGAAACAGAAGGGAAGGATTACAGGGTTCACCTTAAGACCAGAGTTACATCCAAATATGGCAAGAAGATTCTTTTTGTCCTGGAATCTGCCCTTAGTGTTCTGAGGAACCTAACTGACTTGGAGTGCCCGATACCCGTTTACAACTTTCAAGAAGACCAGAATGTTGCTGGAGTCCTGAAATGACCGAATCGTTATATCTGCATTTTAAATTGCTCCAAAACATTTGGAGAGCTCGAAGCCCTGTTTCTTGTTTGTGCCATAACAGACACCCTGGGAATTTTTTGGATTGAAGACGCATACAACAGAGTTTCTTTTCCGTCCTTAGTTAGGGGCCATATAGTAGTCCTGTATGTTAGGAGTCTCTTTCCCTAGATTCCTGTTTTGAAACCCTTATTCTTGTTTAGCCCTTAGTAAGACACCATGTAGATTTTTTTTAATCTCTGCTCTCATTTCCTTTTTTAATATTTTTTTTAATGTGAAGTTGCGGGGTACAGTAAGGGTTAGGTATACAATTGCGTTTCATTCAGGCACCCTGTTGC
>NW_007138094.1:0-704 GCF_000164805.1 Carlito syrichta | reverse complement strand
CACATCCAAATATGGCAAGAAGATTCTTTTTGTCCTGGAATCTGGCCTTAGTGTTCTGAGGAACCTAACTGACTTGGAGTGCCCGATACCCGTTTACAACTTTCAAGAAGACCAGAATGTTGCTGGAGTCCTGAAATGACCGAATCGTTATATCTGCATTTTAAATTGCTCTGAAACATTTGGAGAGCTCGAAGCCCTGTTTTTTGTTTGTCCCATACCAGACACCCTGGGAATTTTTTGGATTGAAGACGCATACAACAGAGTTTCTTTTCCGTCCTTAGTTAGGGGCCATATAGTAGTCCTGTATGTTAGGAGTCTCTTTCCCTAGATTCCTGTTTTGAAACCCTTATTCTTGTTTAGCCCTTAGTAAGACACCATGTAGATTTTTTTTTTTAATCTCTGCTTTCATTTCCTTTTTTAATATTTTTTTTAATATGAAGTTGCGGGGTACAGTTAAGGGTTAGGTATACAATTGCGTTTCATTCAGGCACCCTGTTGATATGGGGTGTTTCCCCTGTTCCTAGACATATATTTGCTACTGTTAATCCCATTTCCCTCCCCCCACCATAGTTTCCTAGTACGGTCAGTCGTTTTCGTTTAGTATTGCATTGGATGTTTAAGGTCCATTATATGAGTGAGAACATGTGATATTCAGATCTTTGTTTCTGTGAGAGGTCACTCAGTATTATAGACTCTAGTTCCAT
>NW_007138093.1:0-4109 GCF_000164805.1 Carlito syrichta | reverse complement strand
CAGCCCTGTTTTTTGTTTGTCCCATACCAGACACCCTGGGAATTTTTTGGATTGAAGACGCATACAACAGAGTTTCTTTTCCGTCCTTAGTTAGGGGCCATATAGTGTCCTGTATGTTAGGAGTCTCTTTCCCTAGATTCCTGTTTTGAAACCCTTATTCTTGTTTAGCCCTTAGTAAGACACCATGTAGATTTTTTTTTTAATCTCTGCTTTCATTTCCTTTTTTAATATTTTTTTTAATATGAAGTTGCGGGGTACAGTTAAGGGTTAGGTATACAATTGCGTTTCATTCAGGCACCCTGTTGATATGGGGTGTTTCCCCATTCCTAGACATATATTTGCTACTGTTAATCCCATTTCCCTCCCCCCACCATAGTTTCCTAGTACGGTCAGTCGTTTTCGTTTAGTATTGCATTGGATGTTTAAGGTCCATTATATGAGTGAGAACATGTGATATTCGGATCTTTGTTTCTGTGAGAGGTCACTCAGTATTATAGACTCTAGTTCCATCTAGGTTGCTGTGAAATTCATGATTTTGTTCTTTTTTATGGCTGCATAGTATTCCATCGTGTATACATACCACATTTTTACATCCAGTCCTCTTTTGACCGGCAGCATGGCTGTTTCCAGGTTCTTGCTATTTTGAACAATGGTGCGATAAACATGCATGTGTAGGTATCTTTTTTATGGAGTGATATGTGTTCTTCAGGATATAGTCCCAGTAGGGGGATAGCAGGGTATTATGGGAGGTTGGTATTTACAGCTTTTAGGAATCACCACACTGCTTTCCACAGAGGTTGCACTTGTTTACCCTGCCACCAACAGTGTATAAGTGTTCCCTTTTCACCACACCCTCTCCAGCTGCTGTTATTTTTTGACTTGTTGATAATTGCCATTCTGATTGGGGTTAGGTGGTATCTCAGTGTGATTTTCATTTGCATCTCCCTGATGATTAGTGAGGCTGAACATTTCTTCATGTATTTGTTGGCTGCTCAGAAGTCTTCCTTTGTGAAGTGTCTGTTCATATCTTTTGCCCATTTTATAATGGGGTTGTTTATTTTTTTCTTTTCAGCACGTTTGAGTTCCTTGTAGATCCAGGATGTTAAGCCATCGTCAGACCTGAATTTGACAAATACTTTTTCCCAGTCTGTAGGCTGTCACCTGCTCTATTGATGATTTCTTTGGCTTTGCAGAAGCATGTCAGTTTAATAAGTTCCCACTTGTCTTTTTTCTCTCTTATGAGCTGTGGGTTTTGGGTTTTATTCAGGAATTGGATGCCAGTTCCGATTTCCATGAGGGTATTTCCTTCATTTTCTAAGGTTCTTATGGTTTGATGTTTTACATTTAGGTTTCTGATCCGTTTGGATTTAATCTTTGTGCATGGGAATAGATAGGGGTCCTGTTTCAATCTTCTGCATGTGGTCAGCCAGTTTTCCCAGCACCATTTACTGAATAGGTTCTCCTCTCCTCAGTGGTAGGTGGTGGAGGCTTTGTCAAAGATGAGTTGGTTGAGAAATGGAGGTTTTGCTTCTGGAATCTCAATTCTATTCCATTGATGTATATGCCTGTTCCTATACCATTAGCAAGCTGTTTTGATGATTGTAGCTTTATAGTAAAGTTTGAAGTCTGGTAATGTGAAACCACCTGCTTTGTTTTTCTTTGCTGAGGATTGTTCTGGCTATTCTTGGACGTTTGTGTTTCCATATGAATTCCTGCATTGTTTTTTCTAGGTCTGAGAAGAATGTTGCTGGTAATTTGATGGGTATTACATTGAATTAGTAGATTGCCTTAGGTAAGATGGACATCTTCACAATGTTGATTCTTCCAATCCATGAGCATGGGATATTTTTCCACTTGTTTGTGTCAACTTTGATTTCTTTGAGCAGTGTTTTGTAGTTTTCCTTGTAAAGGTCTTTCACGCCTCTGGTTAGGAAGATGCCAAGTTATTTCATATTTTTGTGGTTATTGTGAATGGAATTGTGTTTTTTATTTGGGTTTCTGTTTGTTTATTATTGGTGTAGAGAAATGCGATTGTCTTTTGTACATTTATTCTGTAACCTGAAACATTGCCAAAGGCCTTCATCAGTGTAATGAGGTTTTTGACAGATTCTCTTGGGTTTTCAAGGTACACAATCATATCATCTGCAAGAGAGATAACTTGACTTCCTCTTTCCTATTTGGATATGCTGATTGCATCTCTTCTCTGATTTCTCGAGCCAGGACTTCCAATATTATGTTGAACAGGAGGGGTGAGAGTGGGCACTCTTGTCTTGTTCCAGTTTTCAGGGGTAATGTTTCTAATTTTTGTCCATTTAGGAGTATGCTCGCTGTGGGTTTCTCGTAGATGGTTTTTACTATTTTGAGGTATGTTCCCCGTATGCCTAGATGTTCATGGGGTTTTATCAAGAAGGCGTGCTGAATTTTGTCAAAAGTTTTTCCTGCATCTAATGATATCATCATGTGGTTTTTGTTTTGACATCTGTTAATATATTTAATAACATTTATGGTTTTGCGAATGCTGAACCAGCCTTGCATCCCAGGAATGAAGCCTACTTTGTCATGATGGATGATTTTTGAGATGTATTGCTGAATTCGGTTTGGTAGGATCTTTTTGAGAATTTTAGCATCTATGTTCATCAAAGATTTTGTCCTGTCATTCTCTTTCTTTGCTGGATCTTTACCTGGCTTGGGTATCAATGTGATGTTGGCTTCGTAAAATGATTTGGGGAGGATACCATATTTTTCAGTCGCCTGAAATACCTTCAGTAGGATTGGTATCAGCTCCTCCTTAAATGTCTTCTAGAATTCTGCTGGAAAGCCATCTGGCCCAGGGCTTTTTTCTGTAGGAAGTTTTCTTATTACGTAGTCAATTTCCTTGATTGTTATTGGTTTATTTAGGTTCTCAATTTCTTCTTGTTCCAACTTAGGTAGGTCGTGTGATGTCAGAAAGTTCTCCATTTCCTTAAGATTTTCAAGTTTGTTTCCATTCAAGTGTACGTAGTAGTCTCTAATGATCTTTTGTATTTTTTCAGGGTCAGATGTGACTTCATCTTTTATATTTCTCATGTGCTTATTTGGTTTTTTTCTCGTTTTTTCTTGGTCAGTGTGGCTAGGGGACCATCGATCTTGTTTACTCTTTCGAAGAACCAGCTTTTTGTTTCATTGATTTTTTGTATTATCTTTTTGTCTTCTATGTCCTGGATTTGGGCTTTTATATTGGTGATCTGGATTCTTCTGTTGAAATTAGGGTTTTTGTGGTCTTGCTTTTCCAACTTCTTTAGATGGCTTATTAGGTTGTTAATTTCTGTTCCTTCCATTTTCCTCATGTGTGTTTGTAGGGATATAAATCCCCCTCTTATTACAGCTTTTAAGACATCCCAGAGATTTTGGTAAGATGTTTCTCATTTTCATTTGTTTACATGTATCTTTTGATCTCTGTTTTCATTTTCATCATTGAACAGGAGTTGTTTAACATCATGCTGTTTAGTGTCCATGTCTTTGTGGGTTTTGGGGGGACTTTGTGTCAATGTTTATTTTTATTCCACTGTGGTCCGAGAAGGTGTGTGGTAGAATTTCAGTCCTTTTAAACTTGCTTATGCTTGGTTTGTGTCCAGTGATGTGATCGATCTTAGAATATGTTCCATGCGATGATGAGTAGAATGTGTATTCTGTAGTCTTTGGATGGAGTGTTCTGTAGGTATCAATTAAGTCCAATTGGTCCAGAGTCTCATTGAGGTTCTGGATCTCCTTGCTGAACTTTTGTCCTGATGATCTCTCTAGAGTTGTGCGTGGTGTATTAAAGTCCCCAGTTACTATGGTGTTAGAGTCAGTGTCTTTCTTTCATTTTCCTAGAAGTTGCATATGAATGTTGGAGCACCTATGTTGGGTGCATATATGTTTAGGATAGATATTTCTTGCTGATGGAGTGAACCTTTTATCATTATGTAGTGGCCCTCTGTATGTTTTTTAATTTTTGATAGCTTAAATGGTATTTTGTCTGAATTTAGGACTGCGACTCCTCCTTTCTTTTGTGTTACATTCGCCTGAAAATTTGTTTCTCATCCTCTTACTTTGTGTCTGTATATGTCCTTTCTAGTGAGATGGGTCTG
>NW_007138092.1:0-3132 GCF_000164805.1 Carlito syrichta | reverse complement strand
CTGCTCAGGTGTCTTCCTTTGTGAAGTGTCTGTTCATATCCTTTGCCCATTTTATAATGGGGTTGTTTGTTTTTTTCTTTTCAGCACGTTTGAGTTCCTTGTAGATCCAGGATGTTAAGCCATTGTCAGACCTGAATTTGACAAATACTTTTTCCCAGTCTGTAGGCTGTCACCCTGCTCTATAGATGATTTCTTTGGCTTTGCAGAAGCATGTCAGTTTAATAAGTTCCCACTTGTCTTTTTTCTCTCTTATGAGCTGTGGGTTTTGGGTTTTATTCAGGAATTGGATGCCAGTTCCGATTTCCATGAGGGTATTTCCTTCATTTTCTAAGGTTCTTATGGTTTGAGGTTTTACATTTAGGTCTCTGATCCGTTTGGATTTAACCTTTGTGCATGGGAATAGATAGGGGTCCTGTTTCAATCTTCTGCATGTGGTTAGCCAGTTTTCCCAGCACCATTTACTGAATAGGTTCTCCTCTCCTCAGTGGTAGGTAGCGGAGGCTTTGTCAAAGATGAGGTGGTTTAGAAATGGAGGTTTTGCTTTCTGCAATCTCAATTCTATTCCATTGATCTATATGCCTGTTCCTATACCAATACCAAGCTGTTTTGATGATTGTAGCTTTATAGTAAAGTTTGAAGTCTGGTAATGTTATACCACCTGCTTTGTTCTTCTTTGCTGAGGAGGATTGTTCTGGCTATTCTTGGACGTTTGTGTTTCCATATGAATTCCTGCATTGTTTTTTCTAGGTCTGAGAAGAATGTTGCTGGTAATTTGATGGGTATTACATTGAATTAGTAGATTGCCTTAGGTAAGATGGACATCTTCACAATGTTGATTCTTCCAATCCATGAGCATGGGATATTTTTCCACTTGTTTGTGTCAACTTTGATTTCTTTGAGCAGTGTTTTGTAGTTTTCCTTGTAAAGGTCTTTCACGCCTCTGGTTAGGAAGATGCCAAGATATTTCATATTTTTGTGGTTATTGTGAATGGAATTGTGTTTTTTATTTGGGTTTCTGTTTGTTTATTATTGGTGTAGAGAAATGCGATTGTCTTTTGTACATTTATTCTGTAACCTGAAACATTGCCAAAGGCCTTCATCAGTGTAATGAGGTTTTTGACAGATTCTCTTGGGTTTTCAAGGTACACAATCATATCATCTGCAAAGAGAGATAACTTGACTTCCTCTTTTCCTATTTGGATATGCCTGATTGCATTCTCTTCTCTGATTGCTCGAGCCAGGACTTCCAATATTATGTTGAACAGGAGGGGTGAGAGTGGGCACTCTTGTCTTGTTCCAGTTTTCAGGGGTAATGTTTCTAATTTTTGTCCATTTAGGAGTATGCTCGCTGTGGGTTTCTCGTAGATGGTTTTTACTATTTTGAGGTATGTTCCCCGTATGCCTAGATGTTCATGGGGTTTTATCAAGAAGGCGTGCTGAATTTTGTCAAAAGTTTTTCCTGCATCTAATGATATCATCATGTGGTTTTTGTTTTGACATCTGTTAATATATTTAATAACATTTATGGTTTTGCGAATGCTGAACCAGCCTTGCATCCCAGGAATGAAGCCTACTTTGTCATGATGGATGATTTTTGAGATGTATTGCTGAATTCGGTTTGGTAGGATCTTGTTGAGAATTTTAGCATCTATGTTCATCAAAGATTTTGTCCTGTCATTCTCTTTCTTTGCTGGATCTTTACCTGGCTTGGGTATCAATGTGATGTTGGCTTCGTAAAATGATTTGGGGAGGATACCATATTTTTCAGTCGCCTGAAATACCTTCAGTAGGATTGGTATCAGCTCCTCCTTAAATGTCTTCTAGAATTCTGCTGGAAAGCCATCTGGCCCAGGGCTTTTTTTTGTAGGAAGTTTTCTTATTACGTAGTCAATTTCCTTGATTGTTATTGGTTTATTTAGGTTCTCAATTTCTTCTTGTTCCAACTTAGGTAGGTCGTGTGATGTCAGAAAGTTCTCCATTTCCTTAAGATTTTCAAGTTTGTTTCCATTCAAGTGTACGTAGTAGTCTCTAATGATCTTTTGTATTTTTTCAGGGTCAGATGTGACTTCATCTTTTATATTTCTCATGTGCTTATTTGTTTTTTTTTCTCGTTTTTTCTTGGTCAGTGTGGCTAGGGGACCATCGATCTTGTTTACTCTTTCAAAGAACCAGCTTTTTGTTTCATTGATTTTTTGTATTATCTTTTTGTCTTCTATGTCCTGGATTTGGGCTTTTATATTGGTGATCTGGATTCTTCTGTTGAAATTAGGGTTTTTGTGGTCTTGCTTTTCCAACTTCTTTAGATGGCTTATTAGGTTGTTAATTTCTGTTCCTTCCATTTTCCTCATGTGTGTTTGTAGGGATATAAATCCCCCTCTTATTACAGCTTTTAAGACATCCCAGAGATTTTGGTAAGATGTTTCTTCATTTTCATTTGTTTCCATGTATCTTTTGATCTCTGTTTTCATTTCATCATTGAACCAGGAGTTGTTTAACATCATGCTGTTTAGTGTCCATGTCTTTGTGGGTTTTGGGGGGACTTTGTGTCAATGTTTATTTTTATTCCACTGTGGTCCGAGAAGGTGTGTGGTAGAATTTCAGTCCTTTTAAACTTGCTTATGCTTGGTTTGTGTCCAGTGATGTGATCGATCTTAGAATATGTTCCATGCGATGATGAGTAGAATGTGTATTCTGTAGTCTTTGGATGGAGTGTTCTGTAGGTATCAATTAAGTCCATTTGGTCCAGAGTCTCATTGAGGTTCTGGATCTCCTTGCTGAATTTTTGTCCTGATGATCTCTCTAGAGTTGTGCGTGGTGTATTAAAGTCCCCAGTTATTATGGTGTTAGAGTCAGTGTCTTTCTTTCATTTTCCTAGAAGTTGCATATGAATGTTGGAGCACCTATGTTGGGTGCATATATGTTTAGGATAGATATTTCTTGCTGATGGAGTGAACCTTTTATCATTATGTAGTGGCCCTCTGTATGTTTTTTAATTTTTGATAGCTTAAATGGTATTTTGTCTGAATTTAGGACTGCGACTCCTCCTTTCTTTTGTGTTACATTCGCCTGAAAATTTGTTTCTCATCCTCTTACTTTGTGTCTGTATATGTCCTTTCTAGTGAGATGGGTCTG
>NW_007138091.1:0-786 GCF_000164805.1 Carlito syrichta | reverse complement strand
TTTGCCCATTTTATAATGGGGTTGTTTGCTTTTTTCTTTCAGCACGTTTGAGTTCCTTGAAGATCCAGGATGTTAAGCCATTGTCAGACCTGAATTTGACAAATACTTTTTCCCAGTCTGTAGGCTGTCACCCTGCTCTATTGATGATTTCTTTGGCTTTGCAGAAGCATGTCAGTTTAATAAGTTCCCACTTGTCTTTTTTCTCTCTTATGAGCTGTGGGTTTTGGGTTTTATTCAGGAATTGGATGCCAGGTCCGATTTCCATGAGGGTATTTCCTTCATTTTCTAAGGTTCTTATGGTTTGAAGTTTTACATTTAGGTCTCTGATCCGTTTGGATTTAACCTTTGTGCATGGGAATAGATAGGGGTCCTGTTTCAATCTTCTGCATGTGGTTAGCCAGTCTTCCCAGCACGATTTACTGAATAGGCTCTCCTCTCCTCAGTGGTAGGTGACGGAGGCTTTGTCAAAGATGAGGTGGTTGAGAAATGGAGGTTTTGCTTCTGGAATCTCTATTCTATTCCATTGATCGATATGCCTTTTCCTATACCAATACCAAGCTGTTTTGATGATTGTAGCTTTATAGTAAAGTTTGAAGTCTGGTAATGTTATACCACCTGCTTTGTTTTTCTTTGCTGAGGATTGTTCTGGCTATTCTTGGACGTTTGTGTTTCCATATGAATTCCTACATTGTTTTTTCTAGGTCTGAGAAGAATGTTGCTGGTAATTTGATGGATATTACATTGAATTAGTAGATTGCCTTAGGTAAGATGGACATCTTCACAATG
>NW_007138090.1:0-327 GCF_000164805.1 Carlito syrichta | reverse complement strand
GACTTTGCCACAATCTTCACATTTGTAACATTTCATTCAGTATGGATCACTGTATGTTGATTAAGGTTTGAACGAGAGTGAAAGGCTTTGCCACATCCTACACATTTATAGGGTTTCTCTCCAGTATGGATCACTGTATATCGAGTAAGATGTGAATGAGAGTTAAAGGCTTTGCCAAATTCTGCACATTTGTAGGGTTTCTCCCAGTATGGATCACTGTATGTCGAGTAAGATGTGAACGATAGTTAAAGGCTTTTCAACATTCTACACATTTGTAGGGTTACTGTCCAGTAAAAATGGTCTCATGTCGAGCAAATTCTCCTTGAG
>NW_007138089.1:0-674 GCF_000164805.1 Carlito syrichta | reverse complement strand
CCTAATGCTCAGTTGGCCTCCGTGGCCGGCTTCCAACATTACTGTTTTCTGGTTGTTTTGTAAATTATTTCTTTTTTCCTCTTCCTTTGTGCTTTGCTGGTTTTCTGTAGTGGTATAGTTTAAATTTTTATCTACTTATGTTTTGTGCTACTACTAAAGATTTTTTCTTTGTGGTTACTATGAGGATTATATAAAACATCTTAATTTATCCGATTTCAAGTTGATAACAACTTAATGTTGATTTTTTTTTTCCCTTCAGCATTTTGAATGTATCATCCTACTCTCTCCTGACTTACATGGTTATTGCTGAGATTGATGCTGATAGCTGTAATGGCATCCCTTTGTATGTGTTGTGTTTCTTATCCATTGCTGATATCAGATTTTTTGATTTTTGATTATTACTTATAATTATGTGTCTTGATGAACTTTTCTTTTGATTGAGTTTTATCGGAATCTCTACATGTCTGGTACTAGGATGTTGGTATGTTTCCCAAGATTAGAAACATTCCCAGCCATCATTTCTTTACATATGTCTTCAGGCCCTTTTTCTCCTTCTGCAATTCCTGTTATTCTGGTGTTCCATAATTTTCATAGAATTTCTTTATTCTTTTTTTTCCTCTTTCTTTCTCTCTCTCTCTCTCTCTCTCTCTCTCACTCTCTCTCTTCTTCTTTAT
>NW_007138088.1:0-5381 GCF_000164805.1 Carlito syrichta | reverse complement strand
GCTTTGCTGGTTTTCTGTAGTGGTATAGTTTAAATTTTTATCTACTTATGTTTTGTGCTACTACTAAAGATTTTTTCTTTGTGGTTACTATGAGGATTATATAAAACATCTTAATTTATCCGATTTCAAGTGATAACAACTTAATGTTGATTTTTTTTTCCCTTTAGCATTTTGAATGTATCATCCTACTCTCTCCTGACTTACATGGTTATTGCTGAGATTGATGCTGATAGCTGTAATGGCATCCCTTTGTATGTGTTGTGTTTCTTATCCATTGCTGATATCAGATTTTTTGATTTTTGATTATTACTTATAATTATGTGTCTTG
The DNA here is from genome assembly GCF_000164805.1 of Carlito syrichta. Lineage (NCBI taxonomy): Eukaryota > Metazoa > Chordata > Mammalia > Primates > Tarsiidae > Carlito > Carlito syrichta. Next base: position 5,053 of record NW_007138088.1, on the reverse strand, counting down.
ATGAACTTTTCTTTTGATTGAGTTTTATCGGAATCTCTACATGTCTGGTACTAGGATGTTGGTATGTCTCCCAAGATTAGAAACATTCCCAGCCATCATTTCTTTACATATGTCTTCAGGCCCTTTTTCTCCTTCTGCAATTCCTGTTATTCTGGTGTTCCATAATTTTCATAGAATTTCTTTATTCTTTTTTTTCTCTTTCTTTCTTTCTCTCTCTCTCTCTCTCTCTCTCTCTCTCTCTCTCACTCTCTCTCTTTCTTCTTTATTTTTTTTTTGTCTTCTCTGACTGGGATTTTGTCTTCAAGCTCACTGATTCTTCTGTTTGACCAAGTTTGCTGTTGAAGTTTTCTATTGAATTTTTCATTTCAGTCATTATACAGGTACACTTTGTTTTAGTATGCTTCACTTTATTGGATAGCTCTTTTTAAATTTTTATCCAAATTAAAACTTTGTGGAAACCCTGCATCAGGCAAATCTATCAGCACCATTTTAAATGTAAACATGTGTATACATTGTATCTCTCTGTCACACTTTGGTAATTTTCACAATATTTCAAATGTCTTTATTATTATTTTGCTATAATCTGTTGTCAGTGATTTTTAATGATACTATTGTAATTTTGGGGCCACCATGAATCACACTCATATAAGATGACAAACTTAATGGATAAATGTTGTGTGTGATCTAACTTCACAGACTGATTTTACTTTTTCCCTTTCCTCACCACTCCCTATTCCCTGAGACACAATAATATTGAAATGAGGTCAAATTAATAGCTCTAAAATGTCCTCTACATGTTTGAGTGAAGGAAGATTTACACATCTCTCACTTTAAATCAAAAACTAGAAATCATTAAGGTTTTGAGGAAGGCAAGTCAAAAGCTGAGATAGACCAAAAGCTAGACTCCTTCCACCAAACAGTTACCTGCATTGAAAGCAAGCATTTTTGAAAGAAATTAAAATCACTACTCCAGTGAACACATGAATTATAAGAAAGTAAAACTTTATTGCTGATATGAAGAAACTACTTTATCTATTAAGTTTGTCATCTTATATGAGCATGGTTTGTGGTGACCCCAAGCAATTATAATAGTACCATCAAGATCACTGATAACATATCATAACAAATATAATAATTTAAGTGGTCTAGATAGAGCAAACCAACCACAACAATCTCTTAAACCAAAGCCAAATCCAGAGCAAGGTCCTAACTTTTCAATTCTATGAAAGTCTAAAGAGATGAAGAAGCTGATGAACAAAGGTTTTAATTTAGCAGAGGTTAGTTAATGAGGTATGAAGAAAGAAGTCATTTCCATAACATAAAAGTGCAAAGTGAAGCGCCAAGTGCTGATGTAGAGACTGTAGCAAGTTATTCATAACATCTAACTAAGACAACTGTTGAAGTTTCCTACCCTAAACAAGATTTTCAATGTAGATAAAAAACAGTCTTCTAATAGAAAAAGATGCCATCTAAGACTTTCATATTTAGAAAGGAGAAGTCAATGCCTGGCTTCAAAGCTTCAAAGAACAAGCTATCATATTAGGAACTAATGCAGCTGGGGATCTTAAGTTGCTCAATTACCATTTTGAAAGTCCTAGGGTCTTTAAGACTTATGGTAAATGGACTCTGCCTGTGCTCTGTAAACAGAAGAACAAATACTGAATGACAGCATATCTGCTTACAGTATGGTTTGCTCAATATTTTCAGCCTACTGTTGTTTTCAGCCTACTGTTGTTAAGAAAAAAAGAATCTCCTGGTCACCCAAGGGTTATGATGGAGTTGTACAAGGAGATGAATGTTATTTTCCTGCATGCTAATGCAACATCTATTCTGGAGCCCATGAATTGAGGAATAATTTCAACTTCCAAGTTTTATTACTGAAAAGATACATTTTGTAACACTATAACTGTCACAGATCATTATTCCTCTGTTGAATCAGAGCAACGTAAATTGAAAATCTTCTGAAAAGCATTCACCATACTAGATGACATGAAGAGCATTTGTGATTCAAGAGATAAGGTCTCAATATCAACATTAACAGGAGTTTGGAAGAAGTTGATGCCAACCATTACGAACAACTTTAAGGAGTTCATTGGAGGAAGACTTCAGTGGAGGAAGTAACTGCAGATGTGGTGGAAATAGCAAGAGAAGTAGAATTAGATAGAAGTAGAGCCTTAAGATGTGACTGAATTACTGTAATATCATGAACAAATTTGGATGTGTGATGTGTTGCTTCTTATGCATAAGCAAATTAATTGGTTTCTTGAGATGGAATCTATTTCTGGTGAAGATGCTGTGAATATTGTTGAAATAACAACAAATTCTTTAGAATACTCCATAAACTTAGTTGAGAAAGCAGCACCAGAGTTTGAGAGGATTTGTCTCCAAGTTTTAAAGAAGTTCTAGGAGAAGGGGGAGGCATACCTCATCAATAAGGGTACTTGCATGGTGAATATTTGTACACCTCACCCTGAATTGTACCCCACAATTTTAAAATAAAAATTAAAGGAAAAAAAAGAAGTTCTACCCTCAGTAAAATGCTATGAAATTGCATTGAATATTACAGAGAAATTTTCTGTGAAAGGAAGAGTCAATGGATATGACAAAGTTTATTGTTGTTACATTTTAAGAAATTACCATGCTGCCTTCAGCAACCACCACCTTGATCAATCAATAGCTATCAACACTATGTGGCAATGGTGACTACCATTTTTAAGTAATAAAGTGATTTTTTACTAGTTGCAATGATCAGTAGTATTTAAGCAATAAAGTAATTTTAAATTAAGGCATGTACTTTTCTTAAAAGACAGACTACTATTACACACTTATAGACTATAGTACAGTACAAATATAAATTTTACATACATAGCAAACTAAAAATTTGTATGATTTGCTTTACTGTGGTCATCTGAAACCAAAACTGCAATGTCTTCAAGTTGTGACTGTACTCTTTATCTCTAGAATTTCTATTTTTTTCCTTTGATTATCTCTTTTTTTTGGTCAGACTTCCCACTTTGTGTATTGCTTTCCAAATTTAATTTTTTTTTAGTCTGTTTACTTTTATACCTACAGAACTTCTTTAAGAAGATTATTATTATTATTTTTGATCTGTCATTTGATATATATATTTCTTTAGAGCCCATTATAAGAGCTCTATTGGTTTCTTTTGGAGGTGTTATGATTCTCTTATTCTTCATAATCTTTGTGTCCTTGCATTGTTGTCTATCCATTGGAGGAGACAGCCCCTTTTCTGGTTGTTATAGATGTTGTTTGGTAGGGCTAGGCCTTGAGTGTTTAAGCTGTGACTCTGGAAGGGCCAGTTGATGACAACTCTGGGCAGGCAGAGATTTGTGGGATTTCTAGTTAATTAGGTTGCTGCCTTTGTTTTGATGTTTACTGGACTGCTGGCTAGGTTCCACTGTCCAGTAGTACCACAGCCTGGACTCTGCTATCAGGGGGATCTGATGGTTAAGTACTGTGATGACTTCTGTTCTGGCTGGTAATGATGTATTTTCTTACTAGGAAGTTCTGGATTTAGGATCTGCAATTTGGTAATGGTGAAGACTAGGCTCCAAGGTTGGGCAGAGTCACTTCTCTGGATGGGCAGGACCAGAGGCTATGCTCCTTAGAAGTGCATAAATGGAGATGGCCTGACTTTCAGGGTGTATCTGTGGGGCAGTCTTTTGTCTGAGTTGAATGGGTGTTCCAGCTACTAATCAAACATGTTTGTCATATTTCCAAATTGCACCAAAGTGAAAGTCTTCATGCCTAGATGAGGTCATTGGCTGGGATTTTTGGTTTTGTGGAGCTGCTAATTGACTTCTTTGATCAAGCAGGTCTAGCCTCTATGCTTCTCTGAGTGGAGTTGTGTGTCCCTCTGCCTGCATGGAGTTGATTGAGGTGAGGTATAAGGCAATTCAGGGAGGTTGTCTAGGGACTCAAGCCATGCTTCTAAAGATGACCAGGTCAGCTTTGTGACTTGGCTACAAATTGTTTTGTATATTCACTCAGGTACCACAGCTGGTAGGAATACAGAGGTAACACCAAGGTCTTCACACTCCGAGGCAATGCAGGGACTCTATCTGAGGGATCAACCTGGTTTAAACTTCCCACTGTGTTTCTAAAGTTGACTAGGTCAGCTTTGCAAGTAGGCTATAAAGTTGGCTTATATCTTTGCTCAGGTACCACAGCTGGCCGGAACATAGAGGTAACACCAAGATATGCACACTGGTCATTATTACTTCTGCCTCTTTTTTGTCACTGTTTTATTTTTTACCTGATCCTGAGCAATCTAGCTGTGTTGTTATCCTCAGCATTTCTTCTGAAGTGAGACAAGAGTTGGTTTTCTGTGATGCTTCTAAGAATCCTGGGGATTTTGGATGACAGCCTCTGGTTCTTTTTTCTCCTGTAGAAAGCAAGGACCCAGGAGAATCCTATTTGGTATTGTGCTAACTTGGGAGAAAGAGTTAAAGTGTCACTGCACTCCAGTTAAAGTGAGACCCATGTTACCTTTCTAATTGCATTTTCATTCAGCTCTGTAGACCCCATGCCTGTCACAGGTTTGTTTCCAAGTATTGGGATTTTCAAAAAGATGTCGGTTCTCTGGATAGATACCTGTGGAACTTCCTGTAAAGAAGAATGGAGCCATAGATGTCCTTTTCCACGATATTGCTGACATAACCTCTAGAAAGTCTTTAAATTCCTTCATATGTTAAAAATCTTCCTTGATTCTACCATTTGCAACAACATGGAAGAACATTATGCTAAGTGAAATAAGTTAGACACACACAAGAACAAATACTGCACCATCTCACTTATATGCGGAATCTAAAAAAGTTGAAAACACAGAAGTAGAGAATAGAATGGTGTATACTAGAAATGGGATCATGGGAGAAATGGAGAGATGTACACTTATATAGTGTAAAGATTGTATTAGTAGTTAATATACAATGTAGAATGAGTAAGTCTAGAGAGCTAAGTTACAGCATGATGATTATAGCTAATACACTATATGATACACTGGAAATTTACTAATAGATTTTGTGCTCTAATT
>NW_007138087.1:0-2975 GCF_000164805.1 Carlito syrichta | reverse complement strand
TAAGTCTCAATCTCAAACGGTTTTCTATGAACCAACTCACAAGTGTGTCAAGCCTCTAAACTTAGAACTCTGGAATTCTGAATCTTTCTCGGCCCTGCCCACCGCCACCAAGGAAAAGACAGGCTGCAGAAGGATCAGTCCATCCTAGAAAACCAGCACTACATACTCATAAGTTGCCAAGACTCAAAAGTTCACAGGAGCTGCCATGGGGAAGTGGAGGAGAGGCATGGAAACCACCGGAACCAGCCAGGCAGCACACCTGGAACTTGAGGCTGCAAAGCGCAAAGCACAGACTCCCTCCTTATGACAAAGCAAGCTCCTTTCCCTCAAGAGACTCCTTGCCACACAGCCAAATTACTCAAGGGGCAGTGATCTCAGAAGGAAAAAGAGGGGAGAGGAGATTAAAGGGGATGGGGCAAAGGCAACACAAAGGGAAAGAAAATGGAAAAAGGGAAAAGGGAACGAAAGGGAATGGGGAAAGAGCGGAAAGAGAAAAGGAACCAAGAAAAGGGGGAAAGGAGAGGGGAGAGGAAGTACAAAGAGAAATAAAAGGAAAGAGGGAAGGGCCAGGAAGGAGAAAGAAAAAGAGAAAGGGCAATGAAAGGATAGAAAAGGGAAAGAAAGAAAAGCGGAAAGGCAAGGGGAAAGAAAAAGAAATGAAAGGGGAAAGGAAGGGGGCTGTGAACCCCAGCCTTGCCTCAAGTATAGGGGATTGTGAGCCCCAGCTTCGCCTCAAGTGCAGGGGTGCCACTAGTCCCTGATTCGCCTCAAGTCTTGGGGGCCGTGAAACCCAGCTTAGCCTCACGTCTCTGGGGCGGTGAACCCCAGCTTCGCCTCAAGTCTTGGGGTGACACGAACCCCAGCTTCACCTCATGTCTATGGGACCCCTCGAGCCCAGCTTTGCCTCACGTCTAGGGAGCCGTGAACCCCAGCTTCGCCTCACGTCTAGGGGGCCCTGAACCCCAGCTTCGCCTCACGTCTAGGGGGCCGTGAACCCCAGCTTCGCCTCACGTCTAGGGGGCAGTGAACCCCAGGTTCGCCTCAAGTCAAGGGGGCCGTGAAACACAGCTGCACCTTGAGTCTAGGGGCAACACGAACCCCAGCTTCACTTCAAGTCTAGGGGACGCCTCGAGCCCCAGCTTTGCCTCACATCTAAGGGGCAATGAACCCCAGCTTCCCTCAAGCCTAGGGGGCCGTGAACCCCAGCTTCGCCTCACGTCTAGGGGGCCCTGAACCCCAGCTTCGCCTCACGTCTAGGGGGCCGTGAACCCCAGCTTCGCCTCACGTCTAGGGGGCCGTGAACCCCAGGTTCGCCTCAAGTCAAGGGGGCCGTGAAACACAGCTGCACCTCGAGTCTAGGGGCAACACGAACCCCAGCTTCACTTCAAGTCTAGGGGACGCCTCGAGCCCCAGCTTTGCCTCACATCTAAGGGGCAATGAACCCCAGCTTCACCTCAAGCCTAGGGGGCCATGAACCCCAGCTTCGCCTCACGTCTGGGGGGCCGTGAACCCCAGCTTCGCCTCAAGTCAAGGGGGCCGTGAAACACAGCTGCACCTCGAGTCTAGGGGCAACACGAACCCCAGCTTCACTTCAAGTCTAGGGGACGCCTCGAGCCCCAGCTTTGCCTCACATCTAAGGGGCAATGAACCCCAGCTTCACCTCAAGCCTAGGGGGCCGTGAACCCCAGCTTCGCCTCACGTCTAGGGGGCCGTGAACCCCAGCTTCGCCTCACGTCTAGGGGGCCGTGAACCCCAGCTTCGCCTCAAGTCTAGGGGGTCGTGAACCCCGGCTTCGCCTCAAGTCTAGGGGGCTGTGAACCCCAGCTTCACCTCAAGTCTAGGGGCGCCACGAGCCCCTGCTTCTCCTCACGGAGAGAACGCCTCCAGTCCCAGCTTCGCCTCACGTCTAGGGGACGCCTCGAGCCCCAGCTTTGCCTCACATCTAAGGGGCAATGAACCCCAGCTTCGCCTCAAGTCTAGGGGGTGTGAACCCCAGCTTCACCTCAAGTCTAGGGGCGCCACGAGCCCCTGCTTCTCCTCACGGAGAGAACGCCTCCAGTCCCAGCTTCGCCTCACGTCTAGGGGACGCCTCGAGCCCCAGTTTCGCCTCGCGTCTAGGGGGCCATGAACCCCAGCTTCGCCTCAAGTCTAGGGGGCCCTGAACCCCAGCTTCGCCTGAAGTCCAGCGGACCATGAACCCCAGCTACACCTCAAGTCTCGGGGGCCGAGAACCCCAGCTTCGCCTCAAGTCCAGGGGGCCGTGAAACCCAGCTTCTCCTCACGTCTAGGGGACACCTCGAGCCCCAGCTTCGCCTCACGTCTCGGGGACGGCTCGAGCCGGCTTCACCTCAGGCCCGGAAAACGCGCCAGCCCCACCGTCGCCTCAAGCCTTGGGGCCCTCCTGAGCCCCTGAGGCGCCCTGGGCCCAGGGCCATGCCTGCTTCGCCCGGGTCCCACGGCCCGCGGACCAGTCGGGACCGGCCCGCTGACCGCTGGGCGGCCTGCGGCCACGGTCCCAAGGCCGCCCCGGCCGCGCCCCGGCCTGTGACCAGCCAATCCGGCGGCCGCCCCGGGGCCACTCGATGGGCGCGGTCTCCCCATGGAGCCTGAGGCAGAAGCTATGGGGACAGCTGCCTTAAGGGCCCCTCACCCCGTCCCTTGGACCAGGCGCCACGGCGAGGCCTGGCTCTGGGCGCCTGAGGCCGGCGTCTGCGCTACGCCCGCGTCGGCACTGGGCCCGCAAGGCGCCCGGATGGACGGAGGCGCCCGCCGAAGGAGCCCGGGAGGCTTCTGCGGCTGCGCAGTAGCGCTGGCTGCCTGCGCGACTCTGGGGCAGGGCGCCCTTCGCCCCCACCTGCTGCTTCAAGGACACTTTTCTGTATTTGTATCCACGCCGTGTACGTGAACGGTCAGCCCCGGGGTGACTGCCCTTCGCAGTGTGCTCTCTACACACGGGCATCCTTAAAAATCTCATT
>NW_007138086.1:0-678 GCF_000164805.1 Carlito syrichta | reverse complement strand
CCTTGGACCAGGCGCCACGGCGAGGCCTGGCTCTGGGCGCCTGAGGCCGGCGTCTGCGCTACGCCCGCGTCGGCACTGGGCCCGCAAGGCGCCCGGATGGACGGAGGCGCCCGCCGAAGGAGCCCGGGAGGCTTCTGCGGCTGCGCAGTAGCGCTGGCTGCCTGCGCGACTCTGGGGCAGGGCGCCCTTCGCCCCCACCTGCTGCTTCAAGGACACTTTTCTGTATTTGTATCCACGCCGTGTACGTGAACGGTCTGCTCCGGGGTGACTGCCCTTCGCAGTGTGCTCTCTACACACGGGCATCCTTAAAAATCTCATTCAGAGAACCGAGTTGAGATTCTCTCCTCTTTTCCGGGCTGCACACGCACGTGCCAGGCCGGCTGTGGGAACGGACCAAAGACATGCCACTTTCCCAATGGGCCCCGCCCGGGACGGGAGTGCCGGTTCGCGCCTCCTGTCCTTTGAATGCTTTCCGAGGCCGAGGCAGAAGGATCCCTTGAGCCCAGCCTGGGCCGCAAAGTGGGAACCGGTCTTTCCCAAGCGTGAAAAAAAAAAAAAGCAGAACTAGCGGGATGTGGGGGTGCTCACCTGTAGCCTCAGCTACTCATGAGGCTGGGTCAGGAGGGATTCTATCAGTAGTGTCCTTAAGGAAGCCAGGAGTTTGAAGGTACACGGAGG
>NW_007138085.1:0-719 GCF_000164805.1 Carlito syrichta | reverse complement strand
CTATCTTGACCTGATTATTTGATCTACTTTGATAAAGGAAGGGCTTTGAAGGTCTGGTACAGTTTTCTCAGACTTTAACAGGCAGATCAGGTGGAACTTGAGGGTTAGCTCTCTTATCGAGCTCAATGATGCCACCATTGCTGGTCCATGGACCTCCTTTTGAGTAGTGGGCTGTAGACATCGGTTGATCTCTTACTCACTGTGTAATCTCATCTGCATGTATTATCTCATTTCTTCCTCATGACAATTTGAAATAACTCCATTTTATAGATGAGCAAACTAGGCTTAGAGATGTTAATTAGCTAACCCAAAATGGTAACAGATAATGAGTGGAAGAGCTGGCTATGAGACTCCAGAGACTGTGATCTATAAGCTACTTTGTCAAATTGTCTCTTCGGAACAGTCTACAAACCTCCATAGCTCATCAGCTGCATTTTTTCCTTAAGGTGCAAAGTCTTACTCATAAGAAAATTTACTTTCCTCTGTGACACTTAGAAGAAACACAGAGCAGAAAAATATTGGCGTGTAGAAGATGTTAATAACCACAGAAGACATTTCATAAAGCCAGCAAATGGGAAGCAACATCGAAAAATGCACGAATAAATCCTAGGCCGACCAACACCATTTAGAGCATTTTCCTTGGTGTCACTACCTTGACCTCTTTATCTGCAACAATGGCCTGCTCAGAGAGCACTGAGTTCATTTCTGTTTCTGACTAA
>NW_007138084.1:0-847 GCF_000164805.1 Carlito syrichta | reverse complement strand
ATTAGCTAACCCAAAATGGTAACAGATAATGAGTGGAATAGCTGGCTATGAGACTCCAGAGACTGTGATCTATAGGCTACTTTGTCAAATTGTCTCTTTGGAACAGTCTACAAACCTCCATAGCTCATCAGCTGCATTTTTTTCCCTAAGGTGCAAAGTCTTACTCATAAGAAAATTTACTTTCCTCTGTGACACTTAGAAGAAACACAGAGCAGAAAAATATTGGCGTGTAGAAGATGTTAATAACTACAGAAGACATTTCATAAAGCCAGCAAATGGGAAGCAACATCGAAAAATGCAGGAATAAATCCTAGGCCGACCAACACCATTTAGAGCATTTTCCTTGGTGTCACTACCTTGACCTCTTTATCTGCAACAATGGCCTGCTCAGAGAGCATGAGTTCATTTCTGTTTCTGGCTAAAGAAACCTGTGTGGGTGTCAACAGTCGCATAACAAGAAACGTTTCCACAGGACTAAGGTGCATGCGATGAGCTGGGGGATGGAATCAGACGAAAATTTTAAAAAGCAAAATTAAAACAAAACGAAATAAAATGTTTAAGCGATACAGTGAATGATGCAAATTAACTTTTGAGTGGCAGAACAAATGTGGAAAATAAAAGTACTCTAACAATGAATGACTTTGGAGTTCATCATAGTAAAGAAAAGAAATGATGCTTCATTTAGAGTTGGGAGAGTGCATTAATTCTCTTGACACCCCGAGAGTTCATTCCACATGTGATTACAGTACAATGACCTGTGTCACTTATACAAAATTAGCCTGCATTCCATGACATCATATGAACTCAGGAAACCATATCCTCACCAAGTCGATCTAACATTGAAAAA
>NW_007138083.1:0-530 GCF_000164805.1 Carlito syrichta | reverse complement strand
CCTTCCTTCACCTACCTACTCTTAAATGGGTAAAATCTGACTTGAGCTATAAAATTGACTTAGGCTGCAATAGAAGGATAAGAAATCTAGTTTGGGGGAAAATAAAATATTGAAAGTTGAAATGATGTGATTTTTAGTACTCTTGCTTTTCAAATTTTCTCTATTTTTCAACTACTTTAATGTTCTGGAAAACCTTAAACATTAGATATTGCATGAAATCCCCTATATACATATGTATGTTTTCCCTTTTGCCTCAGGCTCCAAATGTCACTGGTCTTTAGAAATCCAACATTTTGTTCTTTATGGATCATTTTGCATTATTTTGGATTTTTAAAAAATATTGCATCAAACTATTATTTTGATTACTGAGATGTCTGGTATCCCCTTGGCTTGTGTGCCCAAATCTAGTACTGCGCTCACCTCCCCTGGTCCCAGCCCTGGTTGTTGATTCACAGTGAGTGATCTCTCCCCTCTGCCTGCCCCTCTCTGTAGAGGAAGGCCAGAGCACACATTTTAGGTAACTCAGCCTG
>NW_007138082.1:0-746 GCF_000164805.1 Carlito syrichta | reverse complement strand
GTCTGGTACCCCCTTGCCTTGTGTGCCCAAATCTAGTACTGCGCTCACCTCCCCTGGTCCCAGCCCTGGTTGTTGATTCACAGTGAGTGATCTCTCCACTCTGCCTGCCCCTCTCTGTAGAGGAAGGTCAGAGCACACATTTTAGGTAACTCAGCCTGCGCAGCTAAATCACAGCTACTAAACACCACCAATAAGGATTATTATTTGTCAAAGGGATGCCAGAAACCGAGAATATATCTTCCTAATGCTCCATCACCTTCTGCATTACTTTTAAATATTGCATCTCCTATACACCTTGCGTTTTCTTTGCCAGTTGAAGATGGGTTGAGTTTCCAGTCATTATTAAATGGGAACAAATTTTTGCTAGTTATCTTCTTGATCTAGACCAGAAAAATTTCCCAGGCCCGCATTTAAAACAGAGAGTCCATCAAACAGAGAGGAAATCAAGCCCAAAGCCATATTACCCAATTATTTGGATTCCCAGTGTTAGCTCTGGTGAACTCCACCCCCGCCCCCTGGTAAACAACCTGCCTGGAATCCCTCATTTCAACACCAAGCCCAAGTACTCCATTCACACTCTGTGGGATAACCAGAAGTAATCTGAATGTTCCACTATTAATGACTGAAACAGAAAATTTATGGGATTTTTAAAGATCTAAATGTGCAAAACTGAAAAAGTGAGAAGATTTTCACAACAGAACTTAGTGATCTGGGGTTGAAATGTCTTCCAGGGCACAAAGATGTAA
>NW_007138081.1:0-874 GCF_000164805.1 Carlito syrichta | reverse complement strand
CCAGAAGACCTTTACAATGAAAACTACAAAACACTGCTTGAAGAAATCAAAGATGACACAAACAAGTGGAAATATATTCCATGCTCATGGATTAGAAGAACCAGTATTGTTAAGATGTCCAGTCTACCTAAGGCAATCTGCAGATTTGACACAATACCCATCAAATTACCAGATTCTTCTCAGACCTAGAAACAACAATACAGGAATTCATATGGAAACATAAACGACCTAAAATAACCAAAAGAATCCTCAGCAACAAAACAAAACAAACAAACAAAAAGCAGGAAGTATCACACTCTCAGACTTTAAACTTTATTATAAAGCCTAAATAATCAAGACAACCTAGTATTTGCACAAGAACAGGCATATAGACCAATGGAACAGAATTGAAATTCTAGAAGCAAAACCTCAATTTCCCAACCAACTCATCTTCACCAAAGCCTCCACCACTTACCACTGAGGAGATGAGAACCTATTCAGTAAATCTTGCTGGGAAAACTGGCTGACCACATGCAGAAGATTGAAACAGGATCCCTACCTCTCCCGATACACAAAAGTTAACTCTAAATGAATCAGAGACCTAAATGTAAAACCTCAAACTATAAGAACCTTAGAAGATGCAGGAGCCACTCTTATGGAAGTTGGACCCAGCAACCAATTCCTGAGCAAAACCCGAAAGGCACAAGCCATAAGAGATAAACTTGACAAAGGGAACCTTATCTAACTGACAAGCTTCTACAAAGCCAAAGAAACCCTCAAGAGTACAGGCAGACAGCCCACAGACGGGGAAAAGTATTTGCCAAATCCATGTCTGCCAAAGGCCTAATATCTAGGATGTACAAGGAAGCCAAATGTGCTGAAAGAAAAAAAACGA
>NW_007138080.1:0-10356 GCF_000164805.1 Carlito syrichta | reverse complement strand
AAGCTGCAGCAACTTATCCAGAAGAGCTGGCTGAGATCATGGATGAAGGTAGCTACACCAGAAAACATAATTTCAATGTAGATGACCCATCCTTTTTTTGGAAGAAAATGTCATCTAGGACTTGCATAGCTAAAGAGAAGTCAATGCGAGCCTTCACAGCTTCAAAGGACAGGCTGAATCTATGTTAGGGGTAAAAGCAGCTGGTGAATTTCACCTGAAGCCAATGCTCATTTTGCATTCCAAAACTCTTGGGGCCCTTAAAAATTATGCTAAATCTACTCTGCCTCTGCTCTATAAATGGAGCAACAAGGTCTGGAAAACAGCTCATCTGTATACAGCATGGCTAACTGCACAATTAAGCCCACTGTTGAGACCTACTTCTAAGAAAAAGAAAATATTGTTTTCAAAATATTACTGCTGATTGACAATGCACCCATACTCTGCTTACCAAGAGCTCTAATGGAGATATACAAAAAAAATCATGCTGCTGTCATGCCTGCCAATACAACACCTATTCTGCTGCCCATGAATCCAGGAGTAATTTAGACTTTCAAGTCTTATTGTTTAAGAATCACATTTTGTAAGGCTATAGCTCTCACAGACAGTGATTCTTCTAATGGATCTGTGCAGAGTAAATTGAGTCTGGCAAAGATTCATCATTCTAGATGCCATTAAGTAGATGCGTGATTCGTGAGAGGAGATCAAAACAGCCACTCTAATAGACACTTTGAAAGACGTTAAACCGGTCCTCATGGATGACTTTAAGAGGTTCAATACTTCAGTGGAAGAAGGAACTGCAGATGTGATGGAAATAGAAAGATCACTAGAATTAAGTGGAGCCTGAAGATGTGACAGAATTGCTCCAATTTCATGATAAAATTGGAATGAACGAGAAGTTGCTTCTTATGGATGAGCAAAGAAAGTGGTGTCTTGAAATGGAATCTACTCCTGGTGAAGATGCTGTGAAAACTGTGAAAATGACAACAGGATTTAGAATAGTGCATCAGCTTAGGTGAGAAACAGCAGCAGGATTTGAGAAGACTGATTCCAATTTTGAAAGATGTTCTACTGTGGGTAAAATGCTATCAAGCAACATCTCACATATATGGAGAAATCTTTCATGAAAGACAGAGTTAAACCACACAGCAAACTTCGTTGTCTTTTTTTTTTGAGTTGGAGTCTCACTCTCTTGCCCAGACTGGAAGACTGGAGTGCAGTGGCCGCTCCTGGCCACCGCAGCCTCGACCTGCCGGGCTCCGGCGATCCTTCTGCCTCAGCCTTCCAAGCAGCCAGAATTACAGGCATGCGCTACCATGCCCAGCTGATTCTTTGATTTATTGTAGAGATGAGGTCTCGCTGCCCAGGCGGGTCTCGAACCCGCAGGCTCAGACAATCCACTCACCTCAGTCTCCCAAAGGCGCGGAATTACAGGCTGAGCCACCGAGCCCCGCTCATTGTCTTTTTAAAGAAATTCTCACAGCCACCTCAATCTTTCACCATCCTAATCAGTAGCCAGCCATCAACATTGAAGCAGGACTCTCCATGAACTAAAAGATTCCACCTCGTGGGAGGCTCAGATGAACATCAGCGTTTTGTTAAGCAATATTTTTAAAGACGAAGTGCTATTGTACACTTGATGTAAACTTAACTTTTATATGCACTAGGAAACCGAAAGATTTATGTGACTAGATATTGTGATATTTGCTTTATTACAGTGGTCTAGACCCAAACCTGTACTAACTCTGAAGTATGACAGTCTAGATACATGAGTAAGGATCTATTAGGAGATTGGCTCACACAATTGTAGAGGCTGAGTAGTCCCACGACAGGCCATCTGGAAGATGCAGACCCTGGGATGCCGTGACATAGCTGGGTTCAAGTTTGAAAGCCTCAAAATGAAGGAATTGGGGGGGTGTAACTCTCAGTCTGAGATAGAAATCTTAAGAAGCTGGGGACTGCTGATGCAAGTCCTGGAGTCCAAAGTCTGGAGAGTCTGGAGTTCTGATGCCCAATGTCATGAGAAGTGTGCCCCATATTCAGGAGAAAGAAAAGGAAATGAATTCACCTTTTCTTCACTTTTTGTTCTATCCAGGCCCCCAACTGATCGTAGCCAAACACGTTTAGGGCAGATCTTCCCCATTCAGCCCACTGATTCACAAGGTGGTCTCTCCTAGAAACACCCTCAAGGACATACCCAGAAACAGTGATTTACTAACACGCTAGGTATTCCTTAGCCCAGTCTAGTGGACACCTAAAATTAACCATCACGAATATCTCAGGGATCAGGTTAAGAGTTTGTCCCCTATGTCCTTGCAATGGTTGTATTGGAAATGAAAGTCCTACCACAGAACCTATTCTGTTGGACGAATGAGTTGGCAGGAGTACGGAAACGAAAAGGGAAAGTGAAAATCAAGGTATAGTTTCCACATGTTGATTTGTTCAGGCTGCTAAGCACGTCAGCACTGATGAGTTCAATGGCCAGCGCTATCTGCAGAACAAGAATGCCTAAATACTGATGCCACTCTGAATTTATGCCCTCTCATTTTTAAAAGCCCAGTTTCCTTCTCTCCTTATTTTGCTGAGTTCATAGAGATGCCCAGCTTGCAGAGAGCTGCTTCAAGGCCATGAAGTCTAAATGTGAAATCACTGCTTTCCCAAGCTCCATGCAGGAAACTAAATCTCTGTCCTGAAATTTCTGGATTAAATTACTTGGGAGTCAGAAAATCATCTGAGGACTGGAACCCATCTGTTTATTGGTGTTCAATGTTCACAGACAACAACGGTGTCCAACACCTGAAACAATTTCTGTTTTCAGTGATGATTCATGGCAAGAGATTCCTAACTTGAAAAATGCATTATTTCTTTTCAAAAGCCCTAAGAGGGGAACAGTAACTGGGAGAATTAATCAAATGCAATACCACTTGAAGGTATTGTAAAGGTCTCTTCTTTGCCACAATTCCAAAGATAAAAATAATAAATAGCAATTTGATGAATTCATTACAGTCTCATTCATACAGTAAGAATTCATGCTCATTCTGCGATGCTCCATCCCATGAACATTCCACAATTTCCTTATCGTTTCCACCATGGAAAGTGTACAATTTGGCAAGTTTTGGCATGTAAATAAACCTGGGAAATCATCGCCATAATCAAGATAGTGAACATACCCATCACTCTCAAAATGTTCCTCCCAGCCCTCTGTAATCCCTCCCTCCTGACACTCCCTGAATCCCCATTCCCAAGAAACCACTGGTCTGTCATGGCAGAAGCCTTTAAATTTTTTAAAGTTGTATATAAATACTTGGAAGTGGGATGGCTGCATCATACAGTAGAGGTGTGATTAATTCCATAAGAAGCGGCCATACTGCTTTTGAAAATGGACCGTTTCATGTTCTCACCAGATATGAATGAAAGTCCCAGTGTGTCACGTCATTGCCAACATTTGGGAGGGCTGAGCATTTTTCAATTTTAGCCATTCTAATCTGTATATAGGTATCTCATTGTTATTTTGATTATCGCTCTCCTAATAAATAACAATGTTGAGTGTTTATTCTTCTGATTATTTGGCAGATTTTTCCTTGTGTAATGCTCATTTTCTGAAGTGATTTCAAATGGCACTGTTATTTCAATTTCAAGTCATTCAATGCTAGAGATGCAATACTTTTTGTATATTGATATTTTCCCCCACAACTTCGCTAAACTCCATTTCTAGTTCTAGAAGCATTCTTTTTAGATTGATAGAAGCTTCTTCACAGACAAACTTGTGGTCTGTGAAAAAGACAGTTTTACTTTTTCCTTTCCAATTGGGAGGCCTATTCCAGGTCCATTGTACTGAATAGTACTTCGAGTACAGTGATAAACAAATCCCCTCTACTGATGAACTCATCCGTCTTAGGCTGTAGTTTTTTATATGCGAACATCCAGCACAACCTTTGCATGTGAAAATTTGCCTTATCTCCCCTGCATAGTTAAAACCCAAGCCTGAGTACTGTACCTAATGAGATAAACACAACGCCAAGAATTGAATCCACACTACAGTAACTCATGGAACAAGTGTGTTTGTTCGCTGAAGTCTTAACACCCTGAAGGCAGTGTTTTCAGGCTGGAAAACAGAAACACGAAGTGAGCTATGTGGACACTGGGAAAAAGAGGTAGATGGCAATGTTCCCGAGTGGTAGCCAAGAAAGTTGATGGTCTCAAGGTGCAAAAGGGAAATTTGTGAGCAGCAAATGGAATGATTCCCATTTCCACAGAGACTTAATATAGGCACATTACCATGGAGGGATTTTAGGTGAGGCATGCAGAAACTAAGTAGTGATGAAGGTTGGAAGAACACAGGATGAACCCCTGAATGGGTGGTTTTGGGGAAAGGCTTGTGGGACACACTCTCTCCCTGCTATGTGACCCGCCAGAATCGTACAGGGGAGATAAGGAGGGTGGCTGACCAGTTGGGAAGGCTCTTTAAGGGTGCCTTCCCAGAGGTTTTCTCCAACTAGAGTATTTAGGCCCTCCAGCATCTCCCTTCCCCTGGAGGTGGCACGATGGTGCATTGTGACATCTCAGCTGTATCCTGGCCTCCACAGCCTGGCCTCTCACACTCACCCCACCCCCGCGCGGGCAGGATGGTACCTTGTGATGTCTAGGCCCCACCCCAGGGCTTCCATTAGCTGTGGGCATGGGTCGCTGAGCAAACCATGCTCAGGGGCATGGTCTGGTGCTACGCCAGCGATGGTAATCTACCGGGAGGCCAGAAGGGTTGAGATACATCACCGGGAAGTGATCCCCCAACGAAGGTGGCTGGAAAGGAAGACTCTGCCAGCATGAGTGACAAGGAGCCACCCGCGAGCCAGGAGAAAAGGAGGAAGAGGAAGGCCGTCAGTCAACCGACCTGCAGGGGAACTGTCCCAGTGAGCGACTCGCCCAAGCTCCTCCCTGTCTTCCCCTTGACGTCCCCCTCTTCAGAGTCCTCCCTGTCCTCACCTGGCACAAACCTCCTTCAGCCGGCACCCCTTCTCATGAAGCTTGCGGTCCCATCCCTCCGTTCTCTTCCCCCCAATTAATGCCCGTCTGTGATCTCCCGGTTGTCATTCCAGGTCCCCAAGAGAGCCGGAAAGATAAAAAGAACACGTCGAGGATCTAATCGAAAAACAATCTATCGCACAGCGACCGAAAAAGCCTGGCGAAAACCGGAAAAACTGGAGAAAGAGGGTCAGCCATCAGTATCCGGCCATATCTCAAGGAGCCAATGTAGGACCAGCTGAGTAAGGAGCCTTCCACCGCCTCCACCTCACGTGCTTCCCTGGAGAGCCCCTAATCTCACATCAGGCCCAAGATCTCCGAACAATCTGCGAAGTCTCAAAAGGTGTGGCTGCAGACAAAGGGCCCACTGGGAATTTTAACCTGCAAGGTGTCCTTTCAAAACTAACAAAATAAAGCGAACAACGGATTCAATAATGTACGTGTGTGTGTGCGAGTTCTCTGCTGGTGGAGAGGGAAGAAGAAGGGAAGAGGTGGGTGTGTGGGAAGGAATGCGGAAGGGTCCTGTGGAGATGGGGGTCAAACAGGTCCACAGTTAGCCTGAAATTGAGGATAAAGTCTGGGTCACGGCTGTCCTGTGGGAGAAGAGGACAAGCATGGCATTTCTGCATGAGAGCGCAGGGATGTGAATCTAGCTGAGAAGTATCACAAGCGTGGTCATTCCCCCACCATAAAAGTAGGTACCCAAAGCAATTGCCTCCAGTACACCTACCTCATCGTAGTGCTTGTTGAATCCAACTCTATGATATGAGCGCTAACTCCTGCAGAAAAACAAGAACATTCCTACTAGAAATCATGAACAGCTCTCTGAAACACTGATTTTTAAAAAATGGTATTTGGATATCACAATCCAACATTGATTCAACCACTTTCTTGCTAAAGAAAACTGTTAATAGAGGACTGCCTACCAAGGATGGGGCAGCAGGAGTAGTTCCCACCCCCAACCCCGTCCCCTGTGCAGGCAATAGAGAGCACTGCAGATAATTGTGTGAATTCAATGTTTTCTTCCAAGGTAATTGTTGGTTCCCATGCAGTTGTAAGAAAATTTACGGAGAGATTCTGTGTAACTTTTAGCTACCTTCCCATAATGATGACATCTTGCAAAACTGTAATATGATATCACAATTAGGATCCTGACATGGTTACAATCAAGATCCAAAACATTTCCATCTCCAAAAAGATCTCTCATGTTGCTGTGTTCTAGCCACAACTACTTTCTTCCCAGACACAACCCTCCTCTACCCCTGCAACCACTCATCTGTTCTTCACTTTGACAACTGTATCAATTCAAGAACATCCTACAGTGGAATCATGTAACTATGAAAGTTTTTAGTATTGCCTTCAATTTTTATTTTTGGAGGTAATGGATATGTGTATTACCTTGATTGTGGTGCTGGTTACATGGGTGTATGCACATATCCAAATGGACCATATTATAATTATTTTACATATCAATTATATCTCAACAAAGATGTTGAAAAAACATGAAGTCTCAGAAGAGGCCGTATTCAAGATGAGACAAATCATAAGAAAGTGCCAGCTGTTCAAAGGTCTGGACAGGGCAGGTTCTGGGTTTTCTTTCTATCCCTTTAGGGGTACAAGTGGTTTCTGGTTCTATGAATGTGTTGTATGGTGGTGAAAAAGTCTGGGTGTACCCATCACCTCCACCTGTGTGCACTGTACCTAATTGGTGATTTTTTTCACCTTCACCCAGTCCACTCTCCCATACTGAGTCTACAAGGTCCATTATGTCATTCTGTATGCTTTGCAGACCCCTAGCTTAGCTCCCACTTGTAAGAGAGAACATGTGGTATTTGGTTTTCTGTCCTGAGTTACTTCACTTTTCACTTAGGATAACAGCCCTCTGTTGCATCCAAGTTGCTGTAAGAGACATTATTTCATTTTTTTTATGGCTGAAGAGTATCTAATGCATATATATAATTATGATGGTGGGATGGTCTGTTTGGAGACTCTTTATATGAGCCATGTAGTGTGCTAGACAAAAGAAGGAAGAGCAGGAAACATGTCTATTCATAAGTTGACGCTAAATAGAAGGTAAGAGTATCTGAAAATTTGTGTTTTTGTTTTGTTTTGTTTTGTTTTGAGTTGGAGTCTCACTCTGTCGTCCAGACTGGCGTGCAGTGGCCGCTCCCGGCCACCGCAGCCTCGACGATCCTTCCGCTCAGCCTTCCAGGTAGCCGGAATTACAGGCATGCGCTACCACGCCCGGCTCATTTTTTTGATTTAATGTAGAGATGAGGTCTTGCCAAGTTGCCCGGGCGGGTCTCAAACCCGTGGGCTCAGGCAATCCACTCACCTCAGCCTCCCAAAGCGTGGGATTACAGGCTGAGCCACTGAGCCCGGCCTATCTGAAGATTTGTAACCATAGGAAACCATCACATAGGTTTATGATCCTAATTTATATATATATATGTTATATATATATATATATATATATATATGTATGTATGTATGTATGTATCTCACATTACCTTCCTTTATCCACCCAAGTTGATTCTACACCTCTGCAATTTTTAATTGTGCTGCACTAAACATACAAGTGCAGGTGTCTTCTTTGTATAATTACTGTTGATCCTACATCTCTGCAATTTTTAATTGTGCTGTACTAAACATACAAGTGTAGGTGTCTTCTTTGTATAATTAATTTTATTCCTGAAAATGCTATTAGCAAAATTTATTAACTTTTTTCCTTATGGTTCTTACTATTTTATCTTGTAGTAGAAATACATCTCAATACCGAGACTATGGAGATGTGTTCTTATATTATCTTCTAATGTTTTTAAAATGTCATTCATGTTTAAATAATTAATCCCTAAAGTGAGTATTATCCACTTTAATTATCTACAGTCATACACTCATAGTTGCTCATTGATGCTTGTAGATTATATATGAATTCAAAAATTAGGTGGTTCTTTTCTAAGGGTTCAAAATTTTAAAAGATCCTATGATATCAACATAGTATATTACAGCACACATTTGCAAAGTGACTTTAAATAGATACAATAGCTACTAATGCACAGAGACTTGACTGTTGATCTGGAAATGTTTGGCTGCATAATAGACTATCAAAAATGTACTGGCTTAAAACAACAATTTATTAATATCTTTCATCATTCAGTAGACTGAGTGGGTTCATCTAGAGATCTTGCTTGGGATCTCTCAATACCTTATTTGGGAGCTGAGGCTTGAGTCATCTGAATGTTCAACTGGGCCAGACTTCCAAGATGGTTTGTTTACATGACTGGTATTTGGTACTGGCTGTTGGATGTGCAATAAGAGTTTTGCTTAGCTGGGTAACAAAAGGGACAAACATGGGCTTTTCTTAGAGTCTGGGCTTCTTATACCATGATGGTTGGGTTCTGAGAAGGTGCATTCCCACTATAAACATTCCAAAATAACAACAACAAAAAATTTTATATGGTTTCTTATGACCTAGCCTTGAGAATCTGTCATACAGTGTCACTTTTTCTGCACTTTGCTACTTACATATGACTGGCTCAGTTTCGCATAGGAGGAGACTCCTCTAGGATGCGAATTGCAGAAGGTATGGTTCATTGGGTAGTTGTCTTTGGAGATTAGTTACAACAGCCATATCAAAGGATTACCAGTACTAACATCTGCAGAACGAGTTTCGTGTCATCTTTGTATTCAAATAATAAACAAGATTAAATATTCTAAAGAAAAGCTCTCATTACAAAGCACTTACCTTTTATGGATGAAATGTATATTTTTAAAAACAAAGGTAAATTGGCTGTAAACTAACAAAACTTATCAGATATCCAAAACAAGAAGGTATGAATTCAGAGCAAAATGTTAATGCTAAAGACAGAGGACCTTACAGTATCTTTTGAGCCCAGAGACCTATGACTTTAGTTTTAATGGCATCTTATAGGGGAGGGGTAGAGAGTGGGAGAGCAAGCCTAGAGCCCAAGCAAGGTAAATGGTCTATTTGGAGACTCTTTATATGAGCCACGCAGTGTGCTAGGCAAAAGGAGGGATAGCAGGAAACATGCCTATTCAAAACTTGACTCTAAGTAGAACTTGAGAATATTTAAAAATCTGTAACCACAAGAAGCCATCGCTAGCTTTATGACTCGAATGAATAATAATTCTAAAATCCAAACACCTCAAACCAATAATTTATTTGAAGTTATTCTAAGTGGATGGGATTCCAAGTATCTCTAGTAGAAACAATGATAATTTACTTTGGGGCAACAAATTTCAACACACATCTCAAGGTTTACCTTCAGTTGAAGTTATAATGGATATGGCTTGCAAACACCAATCACAGGACATATGATATAACAAGGATCCCATGAGTGAGAGCCAGGAGGAGCAATAAGTAAAGAGTAAGATACTCAAACACTTCAGATATTAGTATTATTAGACCTAGAATAAATGTATTAAATGTTTACTCAAAAATAACCAAATAGAATATCTAGCAATAAAACTATGATAATAATTAACATTTAGAAGGCAATGAAACATCTAAATATCATATTAGACTTAACTTATGAGATAGTTGTTGATCTGGAAGATAGACCAAAGGCACTATCCAGAAATTAACACACAAAGATAAAGAGAAGTCAATAAACATGAAAGATAGAGGGAGAAGATCTAACACACATCAAGTAGGAGTTTCAAAGAAAAAAAATATTTCAGGAGAGGTGATTTTTCAAGAGGCAATGGGTAAAACGTTTTAGAATTGATGAAAAACTTGAATCACCACAACCAGGAATCCAGTGAAATTCAGGAGAATAAAAGATTGTCTCACCTAAATAAATTGTACTGGAAGTAAAACTAAAATGATAAAGACAAAGAAAAGTCTGTTAGGTCAGTCAGAAACAAATTTTTTTTTAAAACACCACGAAGTGACAACGATTAGACAGTTGAATTATCAGCAATAATTACAGGAAAAGAAGACAGTGAAATGACCTATTCATTCTACTGAGGAAATACAACGGCTAACCTAAGATTTTTTTTCCTGAGAGTGTTCTTCTTTTCCTAAAATTATTTTTTTATTTTAATGTAAAGATGAGGGATACAATTCAGGATTAGGCGTACAAACATCGATCATGCAGGTACCTCTGTTAATGAGGTATGCTCCTCCCTGCCCTAGCAGTTTCTCTCAACTGCCAATCCCACCCGACCCCACCAACAGTTTCCCGTTACTGTCAGTCGTTTTTTTTGTTTTGTTTTGTTTTTTTTTTTTGAGTTGGAGTCTCACTCTGTCACCCAGATTGGAGTGCAGTGGCCGCTCCCAGCCACCGCAGCCTCGACCCGCTGGGCTGCGGCGTT
>NW_007138079.1:0-6792 GCF_000164805.1 Carlito syrichta | reverse complement strand
TTGTCCAGCTGCTGATGAAATTGACATGGCTGGAAAATTTTGAGAGAAATTCCTGGTGAATGAATTGTTCCTATGTGTAGGATTCTATAGGTAGGATTCAAAGAATTCAGTGATGATGTCTTGGCACCTTCAAGAACCTTTTCCTCTTTGAAAATGCCACTTCATTCAGGAAACAAAAATTCCTTCACAAGGAAAGTGACAAAAGAGGTTTTCTTCAAGAGATTTACAGCTGAAACACTACGAAAAGGTTAACTATCTTATCCCAACAGCATTTCACTTAACTGATGCTATACTGAAACACATGCTACCAACATAAAGGACATGGCCATTCACTCACCGGCATTTATACTAATGGACACTGTCATAAAGTCCAAATTGGTTCTAGGACATCACCTATATTTTTCACAGTAACTCGCTTTCACTTCCAGTCTTGCAACCAAGACTGAAAATACCTCAATAAAGCATTCATTTTTAGGAAAGTAGTTATGTAAAACTATGCATTATAGTATGAGCATACAATTGGTGTCTAACATTTGCTTACTACTTGAGCAGTAAACACTTTCACTAGAGAAAGGCACTGATTTTTTATATTCTTTCCACTGGTTTGTAGCAATACAAAGATGAATGGAAGGTTTTATTACATTTCTCTTTTATCTAAGGTGAAATGACAGCTGTGCAATTCTGAGGCAAATGAAGTGCTCAGCAAAGCTTCCAAAATTGTAGTAAGTGCCTAACGTATTGGGGCAAATACAATTCCCTCTGCCCAAAGAATATATATAAGTGGTAGTAGAAGAACTTTTCTTCCAAGAGCTGGGACATATAAATACTATTTATCTTTAGTGGCATACATCATCGTTAGGGGGTACTTCGGAGACGGAGGAACAACATAAGGTAAAAATTGTTGAGGACACCAATTGGTGTTTTTCTTTTCTGTTACATCTTCTTTTACTGTTTTCCAAAAAGGAAAGGTATCTGCTATAATGAGTTAACATACTCAAGCATTTTATTACTATCAGCATGAAACACATGTCTCTAAGTAATTTCGCTACTATAACTTCATCAACCACTTGTCAATTGTTCGATTGTTCATGAGTAATATGTGTCTGTTTCATTTTTGTATTAAATATTTCCACCGAAATAACCTTCATGAGTTAAAAGCATTTCCAGAAGGAATGTGTCTAGGTATCTTTATTCTGGGGTTATCAGATCTCTCTAAATACCTCAGCAGGAAGTGAGGCATCCATTGCAATGTGTTAAAAACAACCTTGGAAAATTGTTCCCATGAGCAAGAACAATCAAAACTTAAGAGAAGTTAGAGAGGAGATATGGTACAATGGATGCTCCACATTAGAGATAATAATAGTGGCTCAGGCCTACCCTGAGGATAACTGCACTTTTGCCTAAAGGACCACTCTTTAAATCATGGCCTTAAGTGTAAAGGCAACCTTAATTATTCATAACAAACTATGTGTCAATCAATATCTTGGCTTAATTTCCAACCAAAAGGATAAATAAGGTAGAAGAGAAGCCTAAAAAAATTGGTTATAGACCTCAAAAAGGGAGAAATATTCCAATGAAGACGAATCAAAGTCAAAATTCTTTCTGTTCAAAATTTTGGCTGTAGCCCAGTCATGCATCTCAAAGTAATGGAATGAGCAACCTTAGTTATCTAGTTAATTAAATACCAATGAGTTCAGAAGTGCTCTTACCACTTGAGTTTTAATCACAGACTGCGAAACCACCAGGCAAAACAAATCTCAGTGTATGACAAATATTTCTACAATTAATGAGGCATTAATTCTAAGAAAAGAGACAACTGAAAAGTGTCTTATCCACTTAATAATACGGAAAATTGCAGTTCTAATGTATGGTTTTCTACAAATATTTATTTACCACAGAATCTCAGCAAGATTACAAAAATGTTTTTACATCTTGTCTATTTGTAACATACTACTGCTTTCTTTATAAAATGTGTGAAGTTGGTGTATGGTCTATTATCTGGTGTAGTAACAAAAACAAAATTGCCCCTTGGCTTCTAATTCTGTGTAATAAAGTAGAAAAGGAAGGGAAAGTGATCCTAAAGAGTAACTAGAAAAAGCCAGGTCATTTACAAATTATTTTATAAGCCTTTATTAATGGCCACTTCTATGATAATTGATGAAAGAATTCTGAAAATCTACTACTTTATAAAAACATTGAAAAAAACTGTCAAAATTAACTTTGTCAAAACTCTAGAAATTAATTATAGGCTTTTCACAAACCAAAGAGCATTTATTCAAGAAAAATGTTTGAATGTCCTATAGAGCAGCATATTCTGTGGTATTGTGACTTACCCTAATATGATCCTTGTCACCCCATTTTCACAGTAGTCTTGAATACCAACAGCTTCACAACTAAGGTAGATGTGAAACATAGCAGCACAGCAGTCACTAGAAGGGAGAACAATAGGTTGGAGCTCTTCTCCTGCCCCAGCCTCAGCGAACTGTCACTAGTAGCCCAGACCTGCAGAGCACTGAAAAGCTCTGTCTCAGGGTTTGTCTTTATTTGCCTTAAATCAGAATTTGCGCTGTGTGAACAACCCAACTCCAGATTATCTGAGGGGAAAATACAGAGTTCAGTTGGTTTATCTTTCAACTACCTGAGACGGCATTACAGGTTGGAGCTAGCAACAGACTAAACAAAAATTTTAAAAGAAAAAAATAACGTGTAGTAAGATGTCTAGTAGGAGACTGAATAGCACTGACATATTCCTGGGAATCTAGAAAGTCACATCCATGTTCAGGACTGTATGTATGTATGCCCAGGAAAAACCTGAGAAAGCTTTAATCTTTAAACTCTTTGGCTGACCTTGATGATCTGCACAAAGCAAACTTACAAATTGCTGTTGAAGCATTAAAGCTATGTCCCAACAGACAAGGAGAATCCCTTGGCCAAGGCTGGGGTACATATTGGTTCCAGATATTTAAAGAAATCTTTATCCAGTCATTAGCTGACCAAGCTAAGCTAAGCAAAGAGACGTCATTGGCACATAGGAAAAAAACACAGACTTCAAAGAATTAGTTTTTGAAAGTCACTAAGCAGACAGCACAAGCAACAGCAAGAAACTCTAGGGAGGAGGAGAGAATCTGATTTCCAGAACTGCCACATTACATGATTTTAAAATATTCCATTGTCAACAAGAGAAAATATGAGGCATCCAAAGACAACGAAAATATGGCCCATACTCAGAAAAAAAAAAAAAAAAATAGAAACAGTCCCTGAGGAAAGCTAGAGACTGGATTTAATCAACAAAGGTTTTAAATCAGCTATTGTAAATTTTCTCATGGTACTCAAAAAAGAAAATAATGTCTAATGAACTAGATACAAATAAAAAACAAGTCTCAAGCAGAAGATATCATATAGAAATAGATCCTATAAAAAGACCCAAATAAAATTCATAAATTCAAAATACAATAAATGAAATAAAAAATTCACTCATGAGGTACTATATCAAATTTAAACTGGCAAAAGAAAGAACCAGGAAACCTAAAGGAAAGTCAATTGAGATTACACTGTCTGAGAAACATAATGAAAAAAAAAGTGAGGAAAAATGAATAAACCCTCAGAGACCTATGGGTCACCAGCAACTATATCAAAGTATACAAATGAGAGAATCTCAGAAGAGGATCCAAAAAAAGGAGGACAAACACAAAAACATTCACACCTAGAAACAACATTGTCAATCTGTCAAAAGCAAAAGACAGTGCATCTTGAAAATCAGCAAGAGAAAAGCAAATCATCACATATACATACAAGGTATTTCCAATAAGATTTGCTGCTGTCTTCTCATCAGAAACCATAGGGGCCAAAAGGAAGTGGGATGCCCTGTTCAAAGAGCTGAAACAAAAAGATGGGCATGAAGAAATCTATAAGCAACAAAACTAACCATCCAAAATGAAGAAGAAAATAAGAAATTTCCAGAGAACAGAAACAGAAACAGAGAGTACTCCTCTCTAGCAAAGCCATCTTTTTTTCTTTTTTTTTTTTTTTTTGAGTTGGAGTCTCACTGGGTCGCCCAGACTGGAGTGCAGTGGCCGCTCCCGGCCAGCGCAGCCTCGACCTGCTGGGCTCCACGATCCTTCCGCCTCAGCCTTCCGAGTAGCCGGAATTACAGGCATGCGCTACCACGCCCGGCTGATTTTTTTATTTATTGTAGAGATGAGGTCTCGCTGCCCAGGCGGGTCTGGAACCCGCGGGCTCAGGCAATCCACTCACCTCAGCCTCCCAAAGGCGCGGGATTACAGGCTGAGCTACCGAGCCCGGCTGCGAAGCCATCTTATAAGAATCACTAAGGGACTTCTTCAGGTTGAAAAGAAAGGATGCTAGAGTAACTCAAATCCACATGACAGCGATTAAAAGCACTAGCAAATATATTTTGTTTCTAACCCTTTGCTTCTTCTTTCTCACGTAAAAGATAACTCCATTAAGCAATAAAGTTATTTTTGAGCTGATAAAATACAAAGATCTAATCCATATGTCAATAATAGTGCAAAGGAGGAGAAAACAAAGCTAAGCTAGAGCAAAGCTTTTGCATAATATTAAAACTAAGTTTCTTACAATTTAAGCTATATTGTTTTAAGATGTCAACTGTAATTCCTAAGGCAACTAGTAAAATAATGATTTATAAAATATAGGGAAAGTAACATCAGGGCGAAGTGAAATGGTGTATAAAAAGATAACACGAGCCGGGCTCGGTGGCTCAGCCTTGTAATCCCGCGCCTTTGGGAGGCTGAGGTGAGTGGATTGCCTGAGCCCGCGGGTTCGAGACCCGCCTGGGCAGCGAGACCTCATCTCTACAATAAATCAAAAAATCAGCTGGGCGTGGTAGTGCATGCCTGTAATTCCAGCTCCTTGGAAGGCTGAGGTGGAAGGATCGCCGGAGCCCAGTAGGTCGGGGCTGCGGTGGCCGGGAGCGGCCAATGAAGGAACCCAATGTGAAAATGATAAAAGACATACAGAAAATGAATAGCAAAATGAGTGATTTAAATTCTACCTTATCAGTAATTATATTAAGTAGAAATGAAATAAAATTTCCAATCAAAACAGAATACATGCTGTATAATTACATTTGTATAAAGTTCAAAAACAGACAAAAGAAATATATGGTAGTTTAAGTCAGGACAGTTCATTACCCTTGCTGGGAGGAAGGGAGAGTAATGGATGGAAGGAGTTTGACACACTAGAGGTGCTTCCAGGCTATTGGTAATGTCTAATTTCCTGATCAGAGACAGGTTATACAAGTTGTATTGCATGGACATACTTTTGTATAAATACTCCATTTTGTAAAATGTCTTTAAAATGTCCACTGCTAAAATATGCAAACATGGATTTGTCATATCAACGTCTCCTCAGAAGGGCAGTCTGTCTTATGAAATTATGTTTGAGTCACATATTCATACACTGTAGTATCAATGGAATTCAGAACATGAAAGTAAGAAAGAATGAAGCTCACAACAGTTCTATGCAACTTATGTAACTACAAGGTGGTGGGAAAAACTACCATAAAATTTCAATGTCATTTTCTAATAGCTAAATTTAGCTTTCCATGAGAGAAAATGAATAAAATCTTAAGAATGGGAGAAAGGATTGAACCATACGCTGGGTACCATGCTCACCATCTGGGTGATGGGCTTAGTAGAAGCCAAATTATCACCAGCACACAACACATCCATGTAACAAACCTGCACATGCACTCTTGAAACTAAACTGTTATTTCTTATGCTCACTCAGTGTATTTTTTGAATGTTTACCTATTTCAGTTATTTGATTATTCTAAAAATTCAAACAGTCTGTGTTCAATTTTAAGAAGAATTGTATTTTTTTAAATCTTTCAAACATTATGGTTATACAAATCCTTGACATTCTTCATTCTTTGTGCAAGAAGTCAGAAAATTGGACTCCCAATTTCTCTAACTCATGGTTTTTCCTAAATTACTCTAAGAAACAGAAAACTTACCATATACAAGGACACAACTCCACCCTCATAGGGGATCATTTCCTTTCTAGTCAACTTCCAGTTTTCCCATCATTTTTCATTACCTCCTCCTACTTCTTCTAAAGGAGGAACAAAAATGATAATATCACATGAGAACACAAACTTTCACTCTTCCACTTCCCCCTAGGTCTGGCAGCTACCTTTTATTGCTTCTATTTCATGCCAGCCATAATGCAGGCTCACACTTTACATATATTAATATTTTCTATTCGTCTCGCAACTCAAGTTTATCTACTTTGCAGATGAAGAGATTGACACTCAGACATACCTGGTACTTTGTCTATGGGCTCATAGCTAGTTCACAGCAAAATCTGGGTGAAAATTGAGGCCTGTCAGACTTCATGATCTTTCAGCATGCAGATTATGAGGTTAACCCAGCACAGCTCAACAGAACAATTTTATTATTATTGCTTTATGTCTGTTTTCTTCTTGTCTCTCCTACACATGTATGTTTATCGCAGCATTGTTCACAATAGCAAGAACCTGGAAGCAACCATGCTGCCCATCAAAAGAGGACTGGATTAAAAAAATGTGTTACATATACACGATGGAATACTATGCAGCCATAAAAAAATAACAAAATCATGAATTTCGCAGCAACCTGGATGGAACTAGAGTCTATAATACTGAGTGACCTCTCACAGAAACAAAGATCTGAATATCACATGTTCTCACTCATATAATGGACCTTGAACATCCAATGTAATACTATAAGATAATGACTGACAGTACTAGGAAACTATCGGGGGGGAGGGGGA
>NW_007138078.1:4424-5745 GCF_000164805.1 Carlito syrichta | reverse complement strand
TTTCTGGTGCTCTTTATCATCGTCATGTGGATTTGAGCTACTCTAATGTCCTTTCATTTCAGCCTAAAGAAGTTCCTTTGTGTTTGTTACAGGATGACTTTGCTAGTGAGGAGTTCTCCCAGTTTCTGTTTTTCTGGGAATTTCTTATTTTCTCCTTCATTTTGGAAGGTTACTTTTGTTGTGTATAAACAATTGAATTGAATTGAATTGAAATTTGTTTTTGTTTGGTCAATGTCCCCACCTTTTGTTTTTAAAGACATGATATCACTCTATTGCCCAGGCTAGAGTGCAGTGATGGTCATCGTTTACTGCAGCCTTGAACTCCTAGGGTCAAGCAATCCTCCTACCTCGGTCTCCTGAGTATCTGAAACTACAGGCATGTGCCACCACACCCAGCTAATTTTATTTTTCTTTTTTTGAGTTGTAGTCTCACTCTGTTTGCCCAGACTGGAGTGCAGTTGCACGATCACAGCTCATCATAGCCTCGACCTCCTGCGCTCAGGCAATCCTCTCCTTGTCTCAGCCTCCCAAGTATCTGGGACTACAGGCACATACCACCATGCCCAGCTAACTTTTTGATATTTTATAGAAACTGGGTCTCACTATGATGTCCTAGGTTCAAGCAATCCTCTTGTCTTGGGCTCTCAAAGTGCTGGAATTACAGGCGTGAGCCACTGTACATGGCTTAATTTTTAAATATTATTGTAGAGATTAAGTGTCGCTAATAAGTTGCCCAGGCTGGCCTTGGACTCTTGGCCTCAAGTGATCCTCCAGCCTCAGCCTTCCAAAGTGTAGGGATTATATATGTGAGCCACTGTTTCTGGCCTAGGTAAACATTCTGAGTGAAATACTGATGGATAATATAAATAAAAACAGTTAATTCTATCAAAGAGAATGGGTGACACAACATGGTGTGGACCCAAGCTCAATGGGCCACTCCTATCTCCGTCTTCAATTCACCTGCCCAGAATGACATGGTGGAAATCATATAGTTATAGGGAACATCATTTACAAAAATCAAAGAACATAATAAATGTATAATTGTCTCTGTCTATGATTCAGTGATTGTTTGTTAACTTGTAGTAAGTCACATCAGGATAATTTTGAAAGGGATTGAAGATGTAACATTATGCTAGAGAAGGTGGTGGGTTGGGGTGGAGAACGACGAAACCATTTTTATATTTCAGAACAAATGTACTACATACAGATTTCATTATCTTTCTCTGTAGATCATTATTTTCCCTTTTAACACAAACTACTGTGAGATATGTTTGAACAGGGAACATTTTTCTCAGGTGCTTTCTATAGCAAACTGTCAAGT
>NW_007138078.1:0-3691 GCF_000164805.1 Carlito syrichta | reverse complement strand
CTGGCATGTCCTCCTGGCAAGGAAGAAAACCCTCAAAGCAAAAACATTTAGTTCAGCAACCCTTAATAGATCATTTCTGTACTTGATACAGAGTAGAAGTTTCAGTGACAGGTTTCAAGGGACCTAGGCAATTCATTCAGTGGGGGTGGGGCAGAGTGGCGGAGGCTTAATAAAGGAGAACTGACTATTAGTCTAAAGTCCAGATAGTCTAGTTTTGCTAAAAATGCAACAGAAAACCTATTTTCAAGACGCCTAAGAGCAAACTCTTACATTTGTACGGCGCTAATTCAAATTGATAAGATCACAGAGCGGAAAGGTGTAGAAGTCAAAGAGAGTATGTCATGCAAATTAACAACAAACACTATAAAATATAATGGATAATAGTAATAAAAAATTGAACTAAATGGAAAAATATCATTTAAAAATATTCCTTTAGTGTGGGTGTGTATGCTTGTCCTTGTACTAATTTAGTGCCACATTGTTACCCTATTCAAAGATCATAGATGTAGAAAATCCTTAATGAAATTACTAAATGGGAGGTTTTGAGGTGATGTGATCTAGAGAATGGAAACTAGGAACGAGATTAAGAAGGAAACAACTTTCTACTAAAAAATCGTTGTAATACATGCCAATTATATCTTGAGTAGTTAGCACAGTAAATATGTAGGGCACTCCATTAAAATAAATACAAGTTGAAAATGTTGCTTGAAACACTGTCATATGTTCCTTTTTTTATTAAACATATTTTTTATTTCAAAACTGTGGGGTACAGTTAAGGGTTAGGTAAACAAATATGCATCGTTCAGGCACCCTTGTTGATAAGTGGTGTCCCCCCATCCCCAGACAGATATTGACAACGATGTCATATGTTCTTAAGGACTGACCAGTACTGATCCTGTAATTCATCAGTGTCATGTGACTGTCAATCTGGAAGTATAATATTTGATTCATATACATCTAATAGCTTTCAGCTTGCCTCCAGGTGCTGCCTGCAACATTAAGTCATTACTTGGTAGAGTCCTTTGACACTACTTTTAGAATGAAAAATATTTGGGATAATAAACTGTATTCTCTCCTTTAGTTCATGCAGCATAACTATGAGTCTCTGCATTATTGTTGCTGTTGTTGTTGTCGTTGTTGTGTTTTTCAGCCCCTCTGACTGATAAGCCACCCAAGTTTTTGTATCCCATTGAAAGTAAACTGACAATTCAGGAAACCCAGCTGGGTGAGTAATTCCTTAGCTTTTCTCCATACATTCTAACAGTTAATAGGGATAGATTGCAACCTGATGTAATACTCTAAACTAAACCCATATGTATTCATAAGAAGCAGAATTGGAAAATGCTAGTATACCTAGCCACTTCGTTCCTTGCAGCGCATGCATTAGGACCCAGCAGGATATATGGATGCAAAAACTTGCGTGCTATTAAGATGATTGTTGGGAAATAAGATGGGCTGAAGATTTTAGTGATGGTATTATCCTGTCATCTTATTTGAATGTGTTTTAAGGCATGATATCTATTAATACATTAAAATTCAATTTCTGAAATTTAGGAGAAGAGGTACAGATTCATTAAAATAAATGTCACCATTAAGGTTAAAAACATTTTAATCTAATCAAATATAATGGATATTATTCTAGTTATGTTTTAACAATATACTAATAAAATATGAGCAAGTGACTTGGTTAAGGAGCTAATAAGTTCAGGACATAAGGCCATGGATGAAATATACTTTGAAAAAATATTTGATTGTGTGCAAATTACAATTCTAATTTAACTTAGCGGTTAGTCTGCAATTTTTGAGTCTTGTTTAGCAATATTCAGCTATACGAAATTATAAAAATTTCCCCTCTTAATTAAAAACTAAAATTAGTCATACATTGTATTCTCTTAGATTTTATTGTATTTGAATTGTAGTATGCATATATATATCACAACCTTCAGCAGAATTTTTTTGAGTGATATGATATAAAAGATTATCAAAAATAATTTTGTTTAATATTCGTTTGTCAAGGAATTTCCTCTTATATTAATCATTCCAGAATGAAAATGCATTTACTATATACAACTAAAAAGAATCAGAATCCCATTCCTTAAGTTAACAATGTTATTGTTGCTCTTAGAGTGAGAATTTGCATCAAAATTATAAATTCATTTTTCCAATGAAGATTACAGATGTAATAATCTTTACTAATAATATATTCAAAGTTATAATGCTCAGACATACAAATGATAGTTTTAGAAACTATAAAATTATTGTGATCAATGAATTTTGAACACTTGAGATGCTTATATTTGCTAACTTTAAAGAATGAACATATGCAGGATTTATAAATGTCAGGATACTAATACACTTCTTTGATAGAAAATTCAAGCTTTTTGAATAATGTCATATACATGAAAGTGGTATTATCATTGCTATTTTGAGATGGAAGACTGCAGGTTTTAAATAATGCAATATAAGAAACAAATGGATATGCTGAAATTTTATCATGTTCTTTATTCATGATATGGTATATTGAAGTGTATTAGAATGTATTACTACTTTATGAATACATTTTGAAATGTAAATTCTTATAAGTGGTCATGTTCATACAGGTCTTTCAATAACTCTTAGGAAGATATATTTCTTTTTTTTCTTTTTTTCTTTTTTTTTTTTGAGTTGGAGTCTCACTCTGTCGCCCAGACTGGAGTGCTGTGGCCGCTCCCGGCCACCACAGCCTCGCCCTGCTGGGCTCCAGCGATCCTTCCGCCTCAGCCTTCTGAGTAGCCAGAATTACAGGTGCATGCTACCACACCCGGCTGATTTTTGATTTATTGTAGAGATGAAGTCTCGCCAAGTTGCCCAGGCAGGTCTCGAACCCGCAGGCTCAGGCAATCCACTCACTTCAGCCTCCCAAGGCACGGGATTGCAGGCTGAGCCACCGAGCCCGGCTAGAAAGATATATTTCTAAGGAATTATGTAAAACTATAAGCATTTTGAGTCAAGAATGAGGGGGCTATGGTGCCAGTTATCTGTAACATTAATTTATGTCTTTACATGACAACATAACTACAATAATTCTGTGGTTGATGGTTGCCCATTGGGTTTGCTTTTATTTTCCTTGAATTGAGAATAAGTCAGATTGTTCTCTACTTTCCACTATAGTGTTATGCAAATGGCATGAAATTTGTATATTTACAAATTTGAATAATTTGTAAAGCTATTTTTAAAAACATTACCTTCTCTTAAGCACGGTGATAAAGACTAACCACATCAAAATAAAAATATGAAAATTTCCTATGCAAATTAGAATGGTTGTACATTCATTTGAGTAAATATGGGCAAGTCTGTTATCAAAATATTAAAAAAACCCAAAACTCCAACTCCTTTATTGTCACTCAAAAAGGAACATGAACTCTCTTTAACCAGCTGAACTAGTGGATTAATTTAGATAACTTTTTTTTTTCTGATTCTGGCTCGCATTATACAGATAAATCATTCACTACTTAAATGAATTAAATTTTAATTATTGGATATTTTGACAAGTGATTGATTTGAAATAACTACCTTGCTGGTGTTATTGCTACCTTGCTAGGGTTGCTAGTAGGAGAATAGCTGATCAAAAAGGATAAGTGAAAGTAAGAGAGAGTATTAAAGATAAAAAAAGACTTGAGATGCCTAAAATATACTTGTTCTCTACAATATG
>NW_007138077.1:0-768 GCF_000164805.1 Carlito syrichta | reverse complement strand
TAAGGAGCTAATAAGTTCAGGACATAAGGCCCATGGATGAAATATACTTTGAAAAAATATTTGATTGTGTGCAAATCACAATTCTAATTTAACTTAGAGGTTAGTCTGCAATTTTTGAGTCTTGTTTTAGCAATATTCAGCTATACGAAATTATAAAAATTTCCCCTCTTAATTAAAAACTAAAAATAGTCATACATTGTATTCTCTTAGATTTTATTGTATTTGAATTGTAGTATGCATGTATATATCACAACCTTCAGCAGAATTTTTTTGAGTGATATGATATAAAAGATTATCAAAAATAATTTTGTTTAATATTCGTTTGTCAAGGAATTTCCTCTTATATTAATCATTCCAGAATGAAAATGCATTTACTATATACAACTAAAAAGAATCAGAATCCCATTCCTTAAGTTAACAATGTTATTGTTGCTCTTAGAGTGAGAATTTGCATCAAAATTATAAATTCATTTTCCCAATGAAGATTACAGATGTAATAATCCTTACTAATAATATATTCAAAGTTATAATGCTCAGACATACAATGATAGTTTTAGAAACTATAAAACTATTGTGATCAATGAATTTTGAACACTTGAGATGCTTATATTTGCTAACTTTAAAGAATGAACATATGCAGGATTTATAAATGTCAGGATACTAATACACTTCTTTGATCGAAAATTCAAGCTTTTTGAATAATGTCATATCCATGAAAGTGGTATTATCATTGCTATTTTGAGATGGAAGACTGCAGGTTTTAAATAA
>NW_007138076.1:0-4007 GCF_000164805.1 Carlito syrichta | reverse complement strand
GACTTTCAAACCTTTTTGTTTCCTCTCTTGAGTGGGAATATACTCAATGTAAATACCCTAAAAACAACATAATTCAGGTGTTGAATTTGATATCACATTCTGAAAGTAATCTGAAACACTGTTGAGTTTAAAAATTACTGTGTTAAAGAGTTGTGCCAGTGGTGCAAATATGACTGCTTCCAGAGATACGAAAGCCAGCATTGACCAGGTTTATTCGTCTACAATTACTCTACTGGTTGTCATAAGCAAATATAATACTGTTGACTTGATTTAGTTGCACCACAGGGAATGTACAAGACATATATTCACGACAAACTCAAATAAAAAAGCATAAAACTTCCCTTTCTACTATAGAGAAAAACAATAGAATCAAAGTCCAAATTTTTTTAATGAAAAATTATGTTCTTGTTGCCCACTTAAGAAAGACATGTTAAACATCATAGTTCTGCCTGAAATAAGCTTTGTTCGATATGAATTATAGTTTTAAAACAAATAAACATCATAATTAAAACATGTAGAGATACAGACCAGTATTATAATAGTTTAAACTGATGATGTTCAGTTCTACTGAATCTAAATTTATTGTGTCAAGATAAACGAAAATAATGACTTGTACCAGCTGTTTTAATATGATATCTAACCTTTGAAACCATGAAGTGCCTTAAAAATTGTAGTTCTGACATGAAGAGGAATACTTGTTAAATTAGTAGTTAAGTTAATATTTCTTATCCTTAAATAAATGATAAATCAGTAAATGAAAGCTAGTATTAGAATTCTTTGGTCATTGTATGACCTAACTTATGAAAGTCTCACAGATTCTCAAATTCAAAGTATTTTTTTTTTTTGGTGACAGAGAGGAGGAATAGTTTTAAGAAAAAGATGAAACTGCATGTCTGCTTTAAAAACTGCTATCTCAGCAGAAGTCGAACTTCCGTTTTAAGTGTTAAGTGCTCAAGATCTAGTGTTAGGATAGGTTTGCAACCACTGAAATGATGTTTAGAACAGTCCCAGGGGCCCCTGATACCCAAAAGTTTTGAAGCCAGTAAAAGAACTTTTTTTAGGCTTTGCAAACTAGGACTGAGGCGATGTAAGTGTGTCTGCTTCTTCTCTTACTTTGCAAAGGACAAAAGGGAAAGAAGTCAGGAATAAAAATAAGGTTCAATAAGGAGTGCAGTCACAAAAACAATGAAGAGAGTCCTTTGACATTTCACACCCCTGATATTGTCCCCATGTAGGACACCGACATGTAGTATGCAGATGGCATTTTTGGATAGCACTAAAAATATTATTTTATCTGACATCAGCCAGTTAAGAAACTATATAGGTGAAACTCTTCATGTTTCTAAGTGAAAAACTTTAAGAGTTGGGAGAGGGGTCTGGAAGTTATCAAGTCAAATCTTTCCTATTTTATTGATGAGAAAATGGAGACCCCAAGTGGCTAAATTTTTGTATCAAAAATTTGCAGAAAGTTGTCGCTGTCATTATCATCCTCATCATATATTATTATGGTTGTTGTTGCTGTTACAATTAAGAGGTAGTGTACAGCAGCAGCTCCAAGTTCAGATCTCAGACAGACCTATGTGACAAGTCAGCTCTGACACTTACTGTTGGTGTGACCTTGAACAACCACACTTCAATTTCCTATTCAATAAAAAAAGATACCAAGATAGGGCTACCTCTAAAGAGTTAATGTGGGAATTTGATCCAACGATGCATGTAAAAATTAATATGTTTCCTAACATATATTAAGTAATCCATAGATATTTGCTTTAGTAGTGGAGATGTTTTAATACTATAAATAGAGTGCTGTATAAAGAAGATTCCTGAATTGCACTTTGTTTCTTTATATTTTTATTTTATTTTGTTATAGATATGTTGGGTACAAGTCAGGATTAGCTACACAAGCAGGTTGTGTGCAGGTGAAGTTTGTACCTCCAACTTGGAATGTCAGTGCTTGTTTGATCATGCTTACATCTTACTAGAGTATCATACTATGGTAGCAGATACAGGCTGCATTACAAGATGGCTAAGGTGTTAGAAAATTAATTTTCATCTCCTGTCTAAGAACACAATATGCATACTAAATTTTTATGCTTCAATGAGACTCTGTGATAGAGAAATTATTGATTTTAGATCACTTAATTTACCAACAAGTCTATCTAAATGCCAACTTAGTTATAACACAGAAACATAATCTTTATTCCTTTTTGTTTTGTTTTTGTTTTTTTGTTTTTTTTTTTTTTGAGTTGGCGTTTCACTCGGTCGCCCAGACTGGAGTGCAGTGGCCGCTCCTGGCCACCGCCGCCTCTACTGCTGGGCTCCAGCGATCCTTCCGTCTCAGCCTTCCGAGTAGCCAGAATTACAGGCGCACGCTACCACGCCCGGCTAATTTTTTGATTTATTGTAGAGATGAGGTCTCGCTGCCCAGGCAGGTCGCGAATCTTTATTCCTTTTTCTTTTTGAATCAAGGTCTCACTCTGTCACTCAGGCTAGAGTGGCACAATCATGGCTCATCACAGCCTCGACCTCCTAGGCTCAGGAAAGCCCTCCACCTCATTCTCCCAAGTACCTGGGACAACAAGAGTGTGCTACCATGCTTGGCTAGTTTTTTTTAAAATTTTTTGGGCGGTAGGGATGAGGTCTCACTACGTTGCCCAGGCTGGTCTCAAACTTCTGTGCTCAAGCAATCATCTTGCCTCGGCCTCCCAAAGTACTGAGATTACAGGCATGAGGCATTTTGTTCAGCCATGATCTCAAACCTTATTTAAAGAAAATGACAATTTGATGCACACTATGCCACACATATTTGTAAATAATTGTCAAGACTAAAGGAAGAGTTAAAATTTATACTCTAAACGAAGGAAATTCAGGTATAATATTTCTTAGGACAAGAGACATGGAGAATAATTTTACAAAAGAAAGTATCAGACCATTATGGTGTCAAGTTTATCATAAAGGTTTTGGCAACAGTCATATCATTTTATAGAAAAATGCTGCTTTTCCCCTGAAAAACACTGTTATCACAAAGCTTTCTAGGTCATTCTTAATGATTGAAGTTTACTAGCATAGAAAAATGCAGAGACTATTCTATGTTAACAAGAACTTTCTCCCGAAATTTGCAAAGTAAAGCCAATTTATCAGAAATAAACCTATCAAAAGGACATTATGGGTATAGAATATTGAAAGATATTTCAGAATAAAGAATATGCACCACATGACTGATGTTCATTAAAATAGACACTGTAAAAAGACCCACATCATTTGAAATTTGAAAATTTCCTCTTGAATTTTGGCTAAACAACTAAGCATTCCTAAATTATATTCAGATTCTTCATGAAAAATAACTTGTGCTTGAATAAGATTATGAAAATGGAATACCAGTATTTCATGCTTTAATGTTAAAACACTTAACATTCCTGTCAAACTTTCTCAACTTAGTATATTCCTACAGATTTGTGGGTAAATTGAATCGTCATAATTTCATAGAATTGTTCTCTTCATTTTTCATTAATCTTTAATTAGTAGTAGTTTAGCATGTCAGCTTTAAGAGACTCTGTCTCCCAGTTTCTTTTAAGCAGCTAGCTATCAATGCAATCTATGAAAGATTTATATGCACAAGGGAAATAGTCTATTTAAAGAAACTCTGTGGTGAATAATTTTATATAAGAACCCTTTTGTAATTGAATAATCATCCCCATAACTTTCTCTGTAGTAATGCAGATGTTTACATTTTTATGAGATGAGGTTTATCTATATGAAACTGCAAGTGGCACTTCTAACTAACCCGGACACAAGATCATCCACACGTCACCTCATGTGACTTACCCTTGTCTATCAGTGGAGACATATTGAAAACCATCTACAATCTTACCTGCCTTAATTTGTTGAAATGTACCCTAAAAAATTAACTGCCCAAGATTTAATTTGTTTTTTCCATAGTTATCATTGTGATAGGAGTTCTTATTTCCAGGATAAAAAACATTTCGGATTTGATTCTTCTAAAATTT
>NW_007138075.1:0-6091 GCF_000164805.1 Carlito syrichta | reverse complement strand
ATTAGAATTCTTTGGTCATTGTATGACCTAACTTATGAAAGTCTCACAGATTCTCAAATTCAAAGTATTTTTTTTTTTTGGTGACAGAGAGGAGGAATAGTTTTAAGAAAAAGATGAAACTGCATGTCTGCTTTAAAAACTGCTATCTCAGCAGAAGTCGAACTTCCGTTTTAAGTGTTAAGTGCTCAAGATCTAGTGTTAGGATAGGTTTGCAACCACTGAAATGATGTTTACAACAGTCCCAGGGGCCCCTGATACCCAAAAGTTTTGAAGCCAGTGAAAGAACTTTTTTTAGGCTTTGCAAACTAGGACTGAGGCGATGTAAGAGTGTCTGCTTCTTCTCTTACTTTGCAAAGGACAAAAGGGAAAGAAGTCAGGAAAAAAAATAAGGTTCAAGAAGGAGTGCTGTCACAAAAACAATGAAGAGAGTCCTTTGACATTTCACACCCCTGATATTGTCCCCATGTAGGACACCGACATGTAGTATGCAGATGGCATTTTTGGATAGCACTAAAAATATTATTTTATCTGACATCAGCCAGTTAAGAAACTATATAGGTGAAACTCTTCATGTTTCTAAGTGAAAAACTTTAAGAGTTGGGAGAGGGGTCTGGAAGTTATCAAGTCAAATCTTTCCTATTTTATTGATGAGAAAATGGAGACCCCAAGTGGCTAAATTTTTGTATCAAAAATTTGCAGAAAGTTGTCGCTGTCATTATCATCCTCATCATATATTATTATGGTTGTTGTTGCTGTTACAATTAAGAGGTAGTGTACAGCAGCAGCTCCAAGTTCAGATCTCAGACAGACCTATGTGACAAGTCAGCTCTGACACTTACTGTTGGTGTGACCTTGAACAACCACACTTCAATTTCCTATTCAATAAAAAAAGATACCAAGATAGGGCTACCTCTAAAGAGTTAATGTGGGAATTTGATCCAACGATGCATGTAAAAATTAATATGTTTCCTAACATATATTAAGTAATCCATAGATATTTGCTTTAGTAGTGGAGATGTTTTAATACTATAAATAGAGTGCTGTATAAAGAAGATTCCTGAATTGCACTTTGTTTCTTTATATTTTTATTTTATTTTGTTATAGATATGTTGGGTACAAGTCAGGATTAGCTACACAAGCAGGTTGTGTGCAGGTGAAGTTTGTACCTCCAACTTGGAATGTCAGTGCTTGTTTGATCATGCTTACATCTTACTAGAGTATCATACTATGGTAGCAGATACAGGCTGCATTACAAGATGGCTAAGGTGTTAGAAAATTAATTTTCATCTCCTGTCTAAGAACACAATATGCATACTAAATTTTTATGCTTCAATGAGACTCTGTGATAGAGAAATTATTGATTTTAGATCACTTAATTTACCAACAAGTCTATCTAAATGCCAACTTAGTTATAACACAGAAACATAATCTTTATTCCTTTTTGTTTTGTTTTTGTTTTTTTGTTTTTTTTGTTTTTGAGTTGGAGTTTCACTCGGTCGCCCAGACTGGAGTGCAGTGGCCGCTCCTGGCCACCGCAGCCTCGCCTGCTGGGCTCCAGCGATCCTTCCGTCTCAGCCTTCCGAGTAGCCAGAATTACAGGCGCACGCTACCACGCCCGGCTAATTTTTTGATTTATTGTAGAGATGAGGTCTCGCTGCCCAGGCAGGTCGCGAATCTTTATTCCTTTTTCTTTTTGAATCAAGGTCTCACTCTGTCACTCAGGCTAGAGTGGCACAATCATGGCTCATCACAGCCTCGACCTCCTAGGCTCAGGAAAGCCCTCCACCTCATTCTCCCAAGTACCTGGGACAACAAGAGTGTGCTACCATGCTTGGCTAGTTTTTTTTAAAATTTTTTGGGCGGTAGGGATGAGGTCTCACTACGTTGCCCAGGCTGGTCTCAAACTTCTGTGCTCAAGCAATCATCTTGCCTCGGCCTCCCAAAGTACTGAGATTACAGGCATGAGGCATTTTGTTCAGCCATGATCTCAAACCTTATTTAAAGAAAATGACAATTTGATGCACACTATGCCACACATATTTGTAAATAATTGTCAAGACTAAAGGAAGAGTTAAAATTTATACTCTAAACGAAGGAAATTCAGGTATAATATTTCTTAGGACAAGAGACATGGAGAATAATTTTACAAAAGAAAGTATCAGACCATTATGGTGTCAAGTTTATCATAAAGGTTTTGGCAACAGTCATATCATTTTATAGAAAAATGCTGCTTTTCCCCTGAAAAACACTGTTATCACAAAGCTTTCTAGGTCATTCTTAATGATTGAAGTTTACTAGCATAGAAAAATGCAGAGACTATTCTATGTTAACAAGAACTTCTCCCGAATTTGCAAAGTAAATGCCAATTTATCAGAAATAAACCTATCAAAGGACATTATGGTATAGAATATTGAAAGATATTTCAGAATAAGAATATGCACCACATGACTGATGTTCATTAAAATAGACACTGTAAAAAGACCCACATCATTTGAAATTTGAAAATTTCCTCTTGAATTTTGGCTAAACAACTAAGCATTCCTAAATTATATTCAGATTCTTCATGAAAAATAACTTGTGCTTGAATAAGATTATGAAAATGGAATACCAGTATTTCATGCTTTAATGTTAAAACACTTAACATTCCTGTCAAACTTTCTCAACTTAGTATATTCCTACAGATTTGTGGGTAAATTGAATCGTCATAATTTCA
The DNA here is from genome assembly GCF_000164805.1 of Carlito syrichta. NCBI lineage: Eukaryota > Metazoa > Chordata > Mammalia > Primates > Tarsiidae > Carlito > Carlito syrichta. The sequence goes on along the minus strand of NW_007138075.1, from coordinate 3,378 downwards.
TAGAATTGTTCTCTTCATTTTTCATTAATCTTTAATTAGTAGTAGTTTAGCATGTCAGCTTTAAGAGACTCTGTCTCCCAGTTTCTTTTAAGCAGCTAGCTATCAATGCAATCTATGAAAGATTTATATGCACAAGGGAAATAGTCTATTTAAAGAAACTCTGTGGTGAATAATTTTATATAAGAACCCTTTTGTAATTGAATAATCATCCCCATAACTTTTCTCTGTAGTAATGCAGATGTTTACATTTTTATGAGATGAGGTTTATCTATATGAAACTGCAAGTGGCACTTCTAACTAACCCGGACACAAGATCATCCACACGTCACCTCATGTGACTTACCCTTGTCTATCAGTGGAGACATATTGAAAACCATCTACAATCTTACCTGCCTTAATTTGTTGAAATGTACCCTAAAAAATTAACTGCCCAAGATTTAATTTGTTTTTTCCATAGTTATCATTGTGATAGGAGTTCTTATTTCCAGGTTAAAAAACATTTCGGATTTGATTCTTCTAAAATTTATATTACCCTATTTTTTTCTTTATAATAAAAAATAATAATTAAAAAAGAAGAAGGTAATACAAATTTTAGAAGAATCAAATACAAAATGTTTTTTAACCTGGAAATAAGAACTCTCACCACTCATTACATCATTCTGCCAGTCACTTCTTTTATCTTAATATACTCACATGTATTTAATAATGTTCCTATGTTTAATATAAATTATATACAATGCAATTTGATAGGTGGCTTTATGAGTGAAGCTATTACCCAAGTGAGCCTAAACATGTACTCCAAAATGTATCATATATCTCTATAAGCCAAATGCATAAAGTATCTATAAGGTTTTAAAAACCTAACCCCGCCGACAGAAAAAGCTCATGAATAGTCCTCCTTCCAATTTATCACAAACAAGTCCAAAACTACTTTCTTAGAAAAGCTAAGAATCTTTTTAAAAATTTTGAATTAAAGATGTATGAAATTGAGTTATGTATACTAACCAACTGAATAATAATATAAAAGAAACAAGCTTGATAAATAATTTTTGTTTTCCAATATCAATCTGCATTGAAGTAAGACTTGGTCCAATGGTCTTTTCAGAAGATACCTCCCACTGCCAGATCTGGTCCATAGCAAGCATGAGAGAAAAATGACAAATTGCTTAAGGTTGCAAAAATGTTAGTAGTTCTCTTTCCCTCTTACTTCTCCCCAGTTGTCCTCTTAGATTTACTCTCTGGGAGTTTTTGTTTCTAGTTGAATAAAAGCAGGGCAACTGCTGAAGAACTGTGCTTAGAGAACATTGGTGGCTCTCTGAGTAGAAGAGAGAAAGCAAAATGAATTCCTTTTCTGGGTAAATGAAATTGAGTACATCCTGTCCAATCAAGCCATCACTAGAAATAGGATACTTACAATCTAACAAGTTCTAGGAAAATTTGAAATTATTACCATAAATATTCAGCAAGCAACCATTATGAAATAGCTTAGGGAAAGTTCAGAAAAAGTATTTTTGTTCTCTGTTCTTAAAATAAAATTTTAAAATAGTGTTTCTGATAAACATGTATTTTGGAGAAACTAATGTCAATTATTTTGTAAGCTTTAAGACATAAATTGATTGATAAAAAATGTTTAATGCTTTCTGAAAATATACCTCTTTTGGACTGAAATTATCTGAGATGTAATTAAATAATTCTTATTCATTCTGCCTATTTTATTCAGCCTGTTTCTAAATAGTATAGATATTTGATTCAGAATTATATATCACATATTTATTAAAGACCTATACAATATATTGCTTTAAAGCATAATTTGCAATGATTATGGTTTATTTTTAAAAGAACTTTATCAATTTCCTATTAATAATGTGTATTTACTCCAAATATTGTTTATTTGTATTTGCTGCAATTTAGAGAGTGGGAGTAATATTTTTATATAATGGGAGGTAAATAAAACAAGTGAATCCTTTATTAGATGAATAAATGAGATTTTAGCTTTAGGTGAAATTATGCATCACAGAGAATATCAGTGACTGTATATGAAATAAAAGTTAAATCAAGAGTGAATCCTACTGTCTATTGATTCCAGGGAAGAAAGTACAGGATTTTAATTTTTTCAATTACTCTCTATGTGTATGAAAGAAAATAGAGAACTGAGACAAAACATAAACAACTTAGAGGGGAAATAACCCCAAATTTTTATTTTTGTCTCAAATAGATGGCTATTTCAAGAAAAAGTTCATCTGAAAATTTTTTAGTCCATTTTTTGTGCCTAGGCAATTTAAAATTGAACAATCACAGAATCTGAAATTTGATAGTCAGAGTTCTGTTTGTAAGTAACTAGTCATTTAAAAGGTAGAAGCAGGGCCAGGCATGGTGGTTCACACCTGTAATCTCAGCAGTTTGGGCGAGTGAGGATGGAGGATTGCTTGAAGCTGAGAGTTCAAGACAAGCCAAGGAAACATAACTAGACCCCATCTCTACAAAAAAAAAAAAATGAAAATAATTACCTGGGCATGGTGGCATGTACCTATAGTTTCAACTAATTGGGAGGCAGGGGCAAGAGCATTGCTTGAGCACAAGAGTTCCAGGCTGCAGTGAGCTACGATTGCACCACTGCACTCTAGCCTGGATGACAGAGTGACACTCTGCCTCTAAACAAATAAAATAAAATAATTTTCTTTTTAAAGGCAGGGGTGGTGCTGGTCTCAAGGAGGACTAGAAGAGTGCTAGATTTTTCTCTATCCTCCTTCTCTGCTTCTTTCTGTGTGTCATCATTTTAAAAAATATTTTATAGTTGTAGAGTACATGTGAGGATTTACTACATAAGTAAATTGTGTGCAGGTAAGGTTTGGACTTCTAGCAGGCCCTCTCTCCCCCTGACAGTGGACCTGGTACCCGGTGTGTTACCGTGTGACCCCAGTCCTCACCCCTCCCTCCCTCCTTTAGTGGCATCCATCATCTATTGTTTGTACCTTTGTGCTCCTGTGACCAGTGATCAAGATCCACTGTGGCAGTTCACTTAATATGATGGTCTCCAGCTGCATACATGTTGTTGAGAAATACATGATTTTGTTCTTTTTTATGACTGCATAATATTCCGTCATGTCTATGTACCACATTTTTAAAATCCAGTCCATTTTTGATGGGCAGCAAGGTTGGTTCCATGTTTTTGTTATTGTGACTAGTGCTGCAATGAGCATGCATGTTCAGATCTCTTTTTGGTAGAGCAATTTATATTATTCTAGGTATATTCCCAGAAGTGGGATTGCTGGATCATACGGTAGCTCCATTTTTAGTTATTGGAGAAAATACCGCACTGCTTTCCACAAAGATTGAACTAGTTTACATTCCCACCAACACTATAGAAACATTCCCTTT